>NC_065451.1:217598513-217738513 GCF_917563875.1 Diabrotica virgifera virgifera | reverse complement strand
TTTATTTAAAGAAAGTGTATTTTTTTGTCTTTCTTAATGGCGGTACAGGCTCATTTTTTCAATGTTTTGTTTAGTTATAGAGTAATTTCTACATACTAACATATTTCTAAAATTGGGCTCTGTACCGCCATTCTTTATTATATTACGGATATGTGTGCCAAATATCTCGACAAATTATTCAAAAATAAGGCCGCAATCTTGGAACGCGTTTGTTGCTACCTGTTGCTCGCTACTGCTTACTCTTAACATAAATAAGCTCTCTTATTTTGACATCAATCACTTCACTCGTCCATCTAAGCATTCTCATTTCTGCCACACGTGTTCGTTGTCCTTCTAGCTAATCCTATGGTTGTTTTCCCTTCTGCTTCATTGAAAATTTTCTGTCATACAACACATTACTTGCTTCCTTCCACTTCATCCATCCAACCTCAATTCTACTTCAAATGGCTATTCATTTTCAAAGTAATGTCAATTGGAAAAAACCAAAACCTCAACCTCAACCTTGCACAATGGGCACATTTTAGAACAGGTCAATAGATTTACGTACTTGGGATGTTGGATCGACAGCAGCCTAAATCCTAATCTAGAAATAAGATCGAGAATACAACAGAACAGCAAATCTTTCGAAAAAATCAAAAAAACTGCTTAGTCCTGTCGCCAGGGGGGGTACAACGGCCTCGTTAATTCAAATGGACTTACTCAAGTTTTTTTTATATATTTTGATCCGTAGAACACGAATTTTTTGGGTAACAGTTGATCCGGATGTCGATAAGATTGTTATAGACCAAGAACTTGAGGAATCAAATAACAGCGATTTTTGGCAAAACAAAACAATATTTTGTATTTTTTGGGCCATTTTAAGTAAAAAATATTTCTACAAGTTTTTTCGTAGGATGCACAGTTTTCGAGATAAACGCGGTTGAACTTTAAAAAAATCGAAAAATTGCAATTTTTGAACCCGAATAACTTTTGATTAAAAAATAAAATAGCAAGTCTGCTTACCGCATTTGAAAGTTTAAGTCAAATTATATCGGTTTTGATTATTTGCATTGGTAAAAATTTATTTTTTTATTGTTTAACAAAGCTATAAACACGTAGGGTTTCCCGTGCTTTTACATGCGTTTTAACGCATGTAACGTAGAAATAGTCTTGATTGCACTAGTACCTATTCTACCTACTCGTTCGATTTTAAATGAGAAATCATAGAAACATCACTCACGCACTAGTTGTTTGTAGCTTTGTTTAACAATAACACAATAAATTTTTAGCAATGCAAATAATCAAAACCGACATAATTTGACTTGAACTTTCAAAGGCGCTAAGCAGAATTGCTATTTTATTTTTTAATCAAAAGTTATTCGGGTTTAAAAATTGCAGTTTTTCGATTTTTTGAAAGTTCAACCGCGTTTATCTCGAAAACTGTGCATCCTACTAAAAAACTTGTAGAAATATTTTTTGCTTAAAATGACCCAAAAAATACAAAATATTGTTTTGTTTTGCCAAAAATCGCTGTTATTTGATTCCTCAAGTTCTTGGTCTATAACAATCTTATCGACATCCGGATCAACTGTTACCCAAAAAATTCGTGTTCTACGGGTCAAAATACATAAAAAAAACTTGGGTAAGTCCATCTGAATTAACGAGGCTGTTGTACCCCCCCTGGCGACAGGACTAGCTTGTGATTCTCGAATTAAACTCGAAATTCGACTACATTTATAAAAATGCTACGTCTGGTCGACTCTTCTCTATGCAGTTGAGATATGGGCCCTTAAAATATCAACTGTTAATAGATTGGAGGCCTTTGAAATGTGGATCTACCAGAGAATCCTCAGAATTTCATAGACATCGCATACCTCAAACCAAGAAGTGCTGCATAGAATAAGTGCTGCACAGTGAAAGTTAGAAAAACGTCATACCTAGACCACATACTGAGAAATAATATATATCAATATGCTCAACCTATAGTGAAAGGAAAGATCGAGAGAAAGAGAAGACTAGGAAGGAAAAGACTGGCTCAGAAACTTCCGACAATGGACGGGGCTAAATATGAAGAGCTAATAAGAACAGCTGAAGACAGAAAAAAGTTTGTAATTGTAGTAGCCATCCTCCATAGGAGGGGGCACTTTAAGAAGAAGAACCTAATTTTTTTTTCATGTTTGTCTTAAAGGCTATAGCGGGATAAGATGGTCAAAAATTCCCCCGTACTGATAAGCCCCGCTACTTATGTTTTCGATAAAGGATATTCTTTTTCTCATGATCATCTTTCAGTGCGTCACAGTTTTTCGATTACTTTCTAACGCATTAAATTGTATGTAACAGAAAAAAAAGGCACGTCGGTGATTACATTTCGTCGGTGACATTTTTATAACATTTATTCTAGTTATTCTAGTTGTCGATAGATGGCGCCATAATAAAAAAAATAATTTTTTTTAATTAGATAATAATATTACAAATATAATCTGTATAATTTATAAGACTATACAAATCAAAGAAAATACCATTTTATAAATGCAAGAAACACATTTGATTTGTTCTTATTCCAAATTGAAAATAAAATGTGACAACTGTTAGATTTAACTAAAATGTCATGTTAGAATAAATGTCATAAATGTGTATTATCACGGACTTACCCTTTTTCCTATCATTTGTTACGCACTGAAAAATGATCATGAAAAGGACAATATAAAATTATGCCCTCATGCAAATTTCTAGCTTCCCAGAGGTAGTAAAACGTCTTAAACCGAGAAAAGAAGAATTTTTAGGTTTTATATTTTTGTGAGCGCAATTTTACATTAAACAATCTGAAAAAATTCAAGAGGTTGTATCAAACAACCTAATTTTTTTCAGATTTTTGTAATAAAAAGTGAGCCCAGGAAAAATTTTTGAAATTTTCAAAAAAATTTTAGATTATGATAATATGATTTGGCCAACTTTTAAATAGTATTTTTTGTGTACTTTTTGCCGTTCTTTTAAATGGCAGAGGCAGAATTTTTAATATCTGAGCGGAAAGAACGAAAAAATCGAAAAAACCGTTTTTAGCTGTCTCCAGATGCATCTCGGGACAGCCAATTTTAGGATTTAGGATCTTGACTACAACAACTGAAAAAAAAACAAAATTGTGAATTTTGTCATAAAATTTGGTATGTGGGGTTATAATAATATTTGGAACAACTTCTCCAAATAACTTTTATCGATATCTGTAACGCGAAGCAAATCGAATCGCATATCGAAAATTCACCCTGTTTGTGGATTCGCAGTAGGCCGCGTTTAAAATTTAAAGTTCAGTTGCTATTTTAAAAATTGTGAACCATCAACTTGTATGACTGTGCAAAATTTCAAATCTGTATATATTTTGATAGCCGAAACATAGGGGTGTCTTCATCTTAAATGCAACACACTGTATCTTATCAGTTCGATAATTTATTGCAACTAATATAGTCGTATTTTTAATAGATTCAAAATATACAATGAGAATACTGACTAATTCACTAATGTTATCATAAAAAGTTCAAATTGATTGCATTGAAATAATTAACCAATTAATGCGTATTAATATAATATTATAATTATTATAATAAATAGAGTGAGTATTATGTATAAAAACCCTCAAGTATCTCGGAAACGACTTCCACGTTTTTCATAGGTTTTGGTGGGTAGGGGTTTTCTAATGCAGCCGTTATTACAGTGATAATTACATTGTTGTCAGATTTTTCGTTTTTCTGGAAATCTAATTAACTTTCTTATTTCAAATAGAACACCCTATATATTTTTTGCGTTTCGAAGTCCTTAAGATATACTGATTATTTTTTATATTATATTCTCTATACCTAAATTCCATAGCTTCGGAGTTATTGCTACATTTATTTAAAAAAGAATTTAAAAAAATTATAAAAATCAATTTTTTTGGCCCGTGTAGACATTATTTTACGTTCTTTGGATCATTGGGAGCAAAAAACATCTTTTGTAATTTTTTTCTAAAGTTAATCGTTTTCGAGTTATAAACAATTTAAAACTGAAAAAAATCGAATAATAACGATTTTCAAGGAGTAAGAAACTGCGGAGAACCCAACCCCTTCTTCCAGGGGCTCGCATAAAATTTTTTGGCACGTTTTATTCTAAACATTGCTTTTTAATAAATGTTAATGAAGCGCATATGAGAGGACGGAACAACTAAAAAACAATATTTTAGAATGAAACAAGCTCAAATTACTTATTCGTAACTGATAAAATAAGGCTTTAGGTTGAATTTGTATACTTAACAGTTTCAAAAATAATATTTTTGATTTGTGTTTTTTAACCTTGAAAATCGTAATTATTCGATTTCTTTTCAGTTTTAAATTATTTCTAATTCGAAAACGATTAACTTAAGAGAAAAATTATAAGAAAACTTTTTTGTTCCCAATGGTCCAAAGAACGTAAAATAATGTCTACGCAGGCCGAAAAAATTGATTTTTATAATTTGTTTAAAAAGTTTTTTTAAATAAATGTAGCAATAACTCCGAAATTGTGGCCTTTAGGTATAGGGAATAAAACATGGAAAATAATCAGTATTTCTTAAGGACTTCAAAACGTAAAAAATATACAGGGTGTTCCCTTTGAAATAACAAAGTTAATTAGATTTTTAGAAAAACGGAAGATCTGACAACAATGTAAGTATTACTATAATATCGGCCACATTAGAAAACCCCAACCCATGACAATCCATAAAAATCGTGCAAGCCATTTCGGAAATAATTGAGGGTTTTCATACATAAAACTCATTCTGTGTATTATAATATATTATTATTATAATATAATAATATTATTATATTATATTATTACACATAATTGTATACACATTATTAATACACATTAATTGTTAATACACATTAATAATTGGTTCAATACTTCAATGCAATCAATTTGAACTCTTTATCATAAAATTAGTGAATTAGTCAGTACTTTGATTGTATATTTTGAATCTATAACAAATACGACTATATTAGTTGCAATAAATTATCAAATTGATAAGATGCAGTGTGTCGCATTTAAGATGAAGACATCCCTATGTTTCGGCTATAAAAATATATACAGATTTGAAATTTTGCACAGTCATACAGGGTGATGGTTCACAATTTTTAAAATAGTCAACTGAACTTTAAATTTTAAACGCGGCCTACTGCGAATCCACAAACGGGGTGAATTTTCGATATGCGATTCGATTTGCTTCGCGTTACAGATATCGATAAAATTTATTTGGAAAAGTTGTTCCAAATATTATTATAACCCCACATACCAAATTTTATGACAAAATTTACAATTTTAGTTTTATTCAGTTGATATAGTCAGGATCCTAAATCCTAAAATTGGTTGTCCCGAGATGCATCTCGAGACAGCCAAAAACGGTTTTTTCGATTTTTTCGGTCTTTCCGCTCAGATATTAAAAATTCTGCCTCTGCCATTTAAAAGAACGGCAAAAAGTACTCAAAAAAATACTATTTAAAAGTTGGCCAAATCATATTATCATAACCTAAAAATTTTTTGAAAATTTCAAAAATTTTTCCATGGCTCATTTTTCATTACAAAAATCTTAAAAAAATTAAGTTGTTTTGTGTTCGAAAGATACAACCACTTGAATTTTTTCTGATTTTTTTAAGTAAAATTGCGCTCACAAAAAAATAAAATCTAAAAATTCTTCTTTTCTCGATTTAAGACGTTTTAGGACCTCTGGGAAGCTAAAAATTTGCATAAGGATATAATTTTATATCCTTTATCGAAAACATAGATAGCGGCGCTGATCGGTGCGGGGGTATTTTTGACCATCTTATCCCGCTATAGCCAATTTATCTCCTGACACATTTTAAAGTTATAAAGTGATTTTTTGTGATTCTTTTCAATAATTCTCTTTAATGTCGTTCCATTTCTCTCATCATAGCTAAGTTTGCCAGTTCATACTTTTACATTTTTAAATCCATTTTAAAGTTTCTTTTAACGGAGTGATTTTTAAATTCCCATTGACATATTGATTTAAACTATGTAATAACTTTAAAAGAACTTTGCGCCTTCTTAATCCAAATGTGAGCTTAACTTCAGAAACTTTAGAAAATTAGATATAAATTGCAGCAGCTAGAAATTAAATTAAGTCATCTATCATTTTCTTTACAGCTTCGGACAAAAACTGAACCAAAGTTTATAGCTGAATAATTTGGGTTACCCACAATATTACAATCTGTCTAGGGAATTTGTAAATTTAATAGCAAATACTCATTAAAAAGTTTCTGAAACTGTTTTCTTGTGTTATGTCTAAGCTAAGTCCATATTATGTTTATATGGAATTAATCCGCAACTAGTTGATGATAAGCAGTGGCGTAACAAACTCCGTCGGGGCCGCCCCGCAGGATTAGAAATGTGGCCCCTTTTAAAAAGTTATAAATACGACTTGTGTAACAAAAACTTGTGTGTGTTATAGCCTAGTGTACCTATATGAACGTGAAATACGGAGATACCATGCAATTTTAAGTGTCACCACCGAAGTGGTCAAGACAATACTTTTCAAATTATTTGCGAGTAATAGCTATTTGTATAACAAGGCAGGAAAGTGCTAATTTTCCTCCAGAGAATGAAGTTTACTGCCCGAAGCGGAGGGCAGTAATCATTCAAGGGAGGAAAAGGCACTTTATTCCCATGTTATACATATGGTTTTTCCACCTTCCTCAAATAACAAGTCATTTTTCATTTTTACTTAATTTAGTTATGTAACTAACGAACAAAATTTATTAAAACTAAAACTAACAAGTAGGTACAATATAACTGTCAACTGTCAAATATAAGTCAAATTATTAATGTAAACATTGTTAAATCAAAATAACAATTTACTGTTTTTTGCCATTCTGCAAAATACAGGGTGTTTTAAAAATAAACGTTAAAATGTATAGATACTTACGTAATAGAAAATAGATATTGTACAGGGCGTTAATAAGTTATATATCATGAATGAAATACCATTACGTCACTTTTACTTTTCCTCCCTAGGGAGTAAAAAGTACAACTTTGCTCCCTACAATCAGGTCCGGAAAAGTATACTTTCGGTAGAGGTAGGTGGAAAAAATGTTTATTGTTCAACAAGAAAACCACGTTTTCAGGCGTTTTTTCGCAAATACAGTGGAACCCCGTTAACTCGGATTAATTGGGACCGCGGCCGATCCGGGTTATCGAAAATCCGGGTTAGCCGGAGAAAATGGTAAAAATTTATAAAATATGGTATGCTTACAGATAAACTCCGTTATAATTGTCACACAGACACTGGTAAACCACGTTCGCATTCCACACAAAACCACACATACAAAGCGTCGTCAAATGTCTCATTCTTAGCTTTATTAGATTTGCACCGATTGTCCAAACTGTCTTTTGTTATCATTTTGAAAAAAAAATTCTTCGATTTTAGTTCTATTTTTCTTCCGATCCGATAATGTAGATGTACCGACACCATAATTTAATGCTGCAAGATTCACCTTTATCAATTCTACTTAATGCTTCTAGTTTCTTTTCCACTGTCACTACAACATTTTTACGTTTTGTTGCCCTTATAGACAAAAGACACGCAAACACAATCTGAATAAATTTACGAACGATTACAAAACCGAAGCAAACAATACGACTTTACTACACACAATACCGTCTCTGATGTTATGTTATTTAATAACAATGATAACTAAGACCATTGTTAAAAAAAGAATTTTAATAGTCTTTTCTAAACAATGCTAAGAAAGTTTCAAATAAATAAAGGATAATACAGGTGCCTGTTTTCGATAACACCACAATGAATGTGGTGTGCCATGAGTCATTTTTACTATGGTAAATGTAGTTCAATCCGGTTCCATTATCTCTCAAATATTATATTACATAGAGTTGGTACAAAACCTCGTGAACCTTGAAAATGCGTATGTATAACCGAAATAAAATGAAGCAAAAAACATACGACTATTTTATTTGCTGCGAATTGCGCGACAGGGTCCCATCTTCACCCTGATATTTTCAGTAATGTCGGATTCAATCGTTTCGTTCGTATATTGACGTCATCAAATGAATGAATTAGGTTCACGAGATTTTGTAACAGCAATACATTTTTATTGTTGAAATGTTTGTCTGATAAAAATCAGTCCGGGTTAGCCGGAGTTCCGGGTTATCGGGGGCCGACTTATCGGGGTTCCACTGTAACTCAAAAAAGGAAATATTTGATCGAAAAAATATTCTTAGCAAAAATGTAGCTTATAAAAAAATGATGTCTATATTGACCCAGTAAAACAAAGTTCTAGCAGCTGAAAAATTTTTCTTATTCGTCAAATTCCAAATCGAATATTTCAACGTGAAATAACAAAAAAAATTAAGCACTTTTCGGGAAAAACTCATTGAAACTTTTTTAAACTGTTTTAAAAAAAGTTTATTTTTATTTTTGAAAAAACAAATGAAACTAATCATTACCGCTTTACAAATTACTTAACTTTTTTTTATATGACCTGTAAGTTTCACTGGTTCAAAGTGCTTATTTTTGAAATGGTTCTAGTTGAAAGGGCTTGAACGAGTCACTAATCACGAGTGTATGCAAATTTTGAACAGCTATATCTTAACCAATTTTTGTCTTAAAGAAGAACAAAATCAAACCATAATATTTATAAGAGCAACACCTACATTTCTTTCATTTTTGAGATTTTTGTATCACTGTTTAAGTTACATATTTTAAAAAAGGGCATTTTCCAAAATAAACAAACCTTTTTCTATTACAAAACTAAATTTCTTCAAAAATAAGAACTTTGAACCGGTCAAACTTACAGATAAACAATACATAAAGTAAATGGTAAAGCGCTAACGATTAATTTTATTTGAGATGCTAAGTAGGGAGAGATTTCACGATTTTTTTTTTTTTACCAAAAAGGGGCCAACTATATTTTGAGCGTAACTCGCTTGGTTTTGATCCTAGAAACTTTTATAAAAAATAAAACAAAAGCTTTTTCTAAACATATAAAAAAAAATTTAATGAGTTTTTTCCCAAAAGTGATTCATTTTTTGGTAATTTTACGTTGAAATATTCGATTTGGAACTGGACAATAAGAACAATTTTCATGAGCTTTAACTTTGCTTTTACTTTGTCGATTGACTTAATAAATATACCTTTTTTTTGTTTTTCATAAGCTACATTTGTGCTAAAATTATTTTTTTGATAATATTTAATTCGATAAAATTTTTTTAGTTATTTGCGAATGACCGCCAAAAACGTGTTTTTTTGAAGTTATACTTCTTTAGGCGCGATTGGGAGTAAAATTTCATAATACTGCGCGCATGCGCACACAGACAGTATGGCGTTTAGTTGCTAAATTTTTCTAGTTATGTATAAATATATCAGTGCAAGAAAAGAAGTGAAAAGAATATATTAGTGCTTTTAGTAAATATATTTATTATAATTTTATAAAACATTTTATTGTATATTTATTATACTTCACCTTCCAGTCTGTTTGTTACCGTGAATTGTCATTAGGTCTGACGTCCGAACCGATACAGACACAGTCCTCGTAGCATATTTGGTATAGCATTCGGCCAGAGATCGAGAGGTCTTGAGTTCGAGTCCGGAGCAATCCTATACTTTTTTTTATTTTTTTGAAAGCGGTAAGCACAAAATTAATTTGGTGTTTAAAAAAATTAAAACAAACTGTTTAAAGTATATTTATTTTTAAGAAATCATATAATAGAAGTATAAGTTCTTACGTGCGTACAAAGTAAACAGACATTCTTTTTTTTTTTTTTTTGTTGAAAAATAAACAATTTCACTCGCAAACAACTCGAAAGGTATTGAACAAAAGTTGTAGTCCACAGTACATATTCTTTTTTGAAAGATAATTACAAAAGTCTTAAAAATGGTCTTAACTGCTTCATTGAGCGAGTTAAAAATGACACATTTTTACATATCTTAGACGACAAGATGGGGCCCTGACATATTGGAGCACTCCGCATGCTTCAAGACTCAAACATGTAATCCATCTTCTGTATAGAGAAGTTCCTGTAGAATGTAGAATAGATGGACAACTTACAGAAACTATAGACATAGGCAAGGGAATAAGGCAGTGTCCTTACTCATTGAGCCCAATCCTCTTCAATTTAATCATGAATGAAATCGCCAACAACATCTACCAAGGCAGAGGATACAGAGTGGGAAACAAAGAAGTAAAAATAGTCTATTATGCAGACGACGCAATATTGATAGCCCATGCTGCGGGGGCCTCTGTTACGCCTCTGGAAACTACTGCCGATAATTATATCGAAATATTAAATGTAAAGAGAAAACCCACTTCTAGATTTAGAAATATTGTTTTAAAATTCGGCAAATTGCAATTCTCAAATCTGTCAACGGCCACTTACAAAGCATTATAGTTTATTGTCATCACCATAAAAGTTGGGGAGACAGAAAAGGATTAAGTTTGTAGATATGAGATGATTCACTTGCCGAACATGCCTATTTAGAAATTTACGTTCTTAAATTTAAACACACAACGTAAAATAATATAACACTAAACATATTTTTACATAATATCAGATGACAAGATGGGGACCCTGATCGATTGGGGCCCCCGTAAGCTTCATGCTGCGGGGCTCTGTTACGCCCCTGAATAAGCAATTTTAAAACTTCTTCTTCTTCGTGCGACTAGGATTACTCCTGTTTGCCTGTCCCTTATTCTATTTCAATAAATTTTTGTTGACTGTAGATTGTCTTTCCACCTTTTCGGCGACCTTCCAACGAATTTTCTGGTATGCGGCTTGTTGTTTTTACGTTACGTTATATTTCGTTGCAACATCAAACTACGGCCGCATTATATTCTAGCCAATCAGAGAGTGCAGCAAGCACCTCTACCAATTTCGAAACTTATTAGTCTCTCATCATATATTTTTTTCATCCCATATATTTTTTTACTCTCTCAATCTGCTGGCACCCTACCGTTAATATTTCGTTTGTATTGTTGTTCTTGCTAATTTTCATAAATTTGTTTTTTTTTAAGAGAGAGTCCGTATTCTCCGCTATATCTTAATATTGTGTTCATTACTCTTTCTAAGTCTTCCAAGTTGTCGGCTATTATGAGTGTATCGTCGGCATTCCTAATGTTATTAAATAAAGTTCCATTCATTTTTATGCCGACTGTCTCGTTTATCAAAGCTTCTTGTATGATTTCTTCAGAATAAGCATTATACAATAACGGGGACAGTATGCAACCTTGCCTGACCCCTCTCCTATTCTCCATGTCTTCTGACACTGCTCTTCCAATTTTCACATTTGATCGTTGGCTGTAGTATAAATTTGATATAGTCGGTTAGCTAAACTCAGGCACAACTGGCTAGTGATTTTAGTAAGTAATTTTGCCAATTTGGTAAAATTGGCAAAAAAATAATTACTAAATAGTTAGTAAGTTTGCCAGTTTTGGCAAAATTTTCCAGTTTTGGCCAGTTTCTTGTTTTTAAGTGTATTCTAGAATATAATTAACAAAATCGATTTTTTTTTGTATGCTGCTACTGGTAATCCTAATCTGTTAATGTGGGTACATATTAGATAATATTTCTAATTAAACCAAATTTATTCGATTAGTTATTTATCTTCGTTTTTGGTAGGTAATCACGATAGGATTGTTTGGTCTGCTATGTTATTAAACATTCAATGTTAATTTACAGAACATCGTACACAAGATAGCCAGCCAGGATGAATATGAAATACGAGATAAGTCAAGATAACCGCATATTGATGTCCCCTGAGGGTATTATTTCGTGGTTTCTATTTAAATGTCGGTATAATCAATCCATCAAGTCTTTATACAAGTGTCCTAATTTAATTTTATATTTCGTCATCATCATCATCATCTACTCTACCTCTAAAAAGTCCAGCGGTCACGGAGTAACTGTTTTAAAATTTCCCTTTTAACTTCTTCTTTTAAAATTTCCACCTTCTTTTGTATTTTAAAGTCAGTATACTCGATCCATCAATTTTTACACAAAAGGACTTCAATTTATTTAAGTGATTTATTTCTCATTTTAACAATTTTTGAAGTTTTACTTCTTTATGCGAGATTAGGGGTAAATGTAAATGTGCGCGAATTCATGAAAATTTGTTAGCGCTACGCGCAGATATGTTATACAGCTGTCTGGTTCCTAAAAAAACTGATACGACTCTTAAGAGGAAACAGTAGCGATCAACAGGTAGCAAAAACGCGTTCCAAGATTGCGGCTGTAATTTTGAATATGTTTTCGAGATATTTGGCACATGTATTCGTAATATCATAAAGAATGGCAGTACAGAGCCCAATTTAAAAAATATATTAATATATGGAAATTACTCTGTAATTAAATACAATATTAAAAAAACGAGCCTGTACCGCCATTAAGAAGAACAAAAAAATACACTTTCTTCAAATAAATTTTTTATCCGATGCCCAGATTTTGTGTCATTTTGGAACTACTAAAATTTTTTTATTTCATTAGTAGTTCTAAAATGACACAAAATCTAGTCATCGGATAAAACCTTTATTTGAAGAAAGTGTATTTTTTTGTTCTTCTTAATGGCGGTACAGGCTTGTTTTTTTAATATTGTATTTATTTACAGAGTAATTTCCACATATTAATATATTTTTTAAATTGGGCTCTGTACCGCCATTCTTTATTATATTACGAATACTTGTGCCAAATATCTCTAAAAAATATTCAAAATTACAGCCGCAATCTTGGAACGCGTTTTCGCTACCTGTTGATCCCTACTGTTTCCTCTTAAAGCGTATTTTGTAGAAAATTAAGCAGTGTATTTTGAAGGATAAATACTTATTATTTACATACTGTCACTGTCACTGCCAAATCTTAAAATTTGTGAGATAACTTATTCTGTTCAACCTCAAAAATTGGCTCCACATGCTAGAAAAGAACTAAAAGCAAGAATTGTAACGAAATTAGAAGATGGTTGGTCACTATCTGCCGTAGCGAACCATTTTAACGTAAGCAGAACAACAGTTGTTAATATTAATAAAAGATGGAGAGAACAATAAACTCTCGAAAGAGAGCAAGGTTCTGGAAGACCAAAGATATCTACCGTTCATGAAGATCGTACGCTTTTGGAGAGATTAGAAGAGAATCCTATGAAGATGCGAAAACTGCAAGAATTATGTCACAGTTTACGGGAAGAAAGACAGTACAATTCTTGCTTTAATATATTGTTAAGTCGTTTGTTTTATTCCTTATTAATAATAAAATTACTAACAACTCTATTTTATGTAAAAACTATCATTTATAATATCTTTATAAAATGCAGGAATTCAAAATAATATCAAAATTTAGACCTTAATAACTATTACAATTTATGAATTAACATGTTGTTCTGAAGCTATTTTTTGAGGCATTTTTAAATAATTACTTTTAATGGGAAATAAGCCACAATTTTACCAAAAAAATGATTTTATTAACGTTTCGAACCCAAAACAAGTTTCGTTGTCAAACTTAAAAAATAATACTGAATTATATTAAAAGTAATTAATTATGAATTAACATAATGTAATTAATCGTTTGTTGTTTGTTTATTTGTTTATTTTATTATTTTTCTGTCATAATAAATATAATATAATGTCAGATCAATCAAATACACTGCTCAAAATGTATATTGTAAATATTTTTTTCTATGGATGCTATTCAATGTTCAACTTTTCTCACTACTTACATACATTCAAAATGAACAATTCCTCAGGCAGTGAGAAAAGTCGGCCATTGCAGTGAGAAATATTTTTTCTCACGGGTTCACCGCCGGTTTATATACATATGATCGCCATTTCCATGGTATCATGCACAATACAAACACAATTAATGTTGTCAAATAAATGTGTTAAAGCAAGACTTACCAGGAATTACCTTTCAAAACTGTTCAAAAATAACTGTTAAGTAATTAGAATTTTAAAAAATAAGGTATATAAATTTTAAGAATATTAAATACCTACATGTATATGTATTTTATTTCAATTTATGCATATTATATACCTAAAAGCACCTAAATTATTTAATTTTGAAGTGTGAACTCTTGATAAAACCGCATCCATAGAAAAAGTACAGTGTACAACACATGGGAAAATGACATATTTCTCCCTCGCTTGATTTGCGGCCCTCGCCTCGTGCATCGGCTCGTGCCAACAAACTTCTGCGCTCGTGAGAAATATATCTTTTTTCTCACTTGTTGTAAAATATACTATTAAAAGTTGTGATAACAGAGACAAAAGTGAGTTTATGGTTGTACTGATTTTTAAATAGATTTTATATATTTATACTTTTGGACTTATTATTTTTTTATAACACAAAATTGACACTTTTAACTTCAAATAAACCTGTACAAAAATATTTTGTTATTTATAAAGACAAAATAGTTAATTAAATTTGTCAGATACAATGTAGATGTCCGCAAAAATAAAATATATAATATTTATTTACTTGCATCATGGTTAAATCCAATAATTGCCAATAAAACATATATGATAAAATCCGGTATGTAGAATTGATTTTAAATATTTATTTTCAAAATGACATTTTTTGATAAAATATTACAATGGAAATTCAATGATTAATATCAATTAACAAATATTCCAGTAATTAAAATTATAACGATGTTGATATTTGTATAGCGTTGAAATAAATTTAAAACATTATTTTATAAATAATTTTAATGAATGTAATATAATATGATAAATATATTTTCATAAGTATTTTATTTAAAAAGTATTTACAGTCAGAGAAACATAGTAAATTAATCCAGATAGATTTGTTTATTTTTCAAATAAACATTTTTTATGTCATCTGGCAAATGTAAAATGTATTTTGAATTAAATAAATTAAATACATTCTTCTTTTTGTGTCAATTATTTTAATTTAAACAATATTTATTTTGACCTCCTGTACTAACCTCCATCAAGTCTCGAAAGTTGGAATACTTTGGACATATGCGAAATGAATCCAGATATGCCCTTCTACAAGCCATCCTGCAAGTAAAAATATTTGGAAAGCGAGGTCCAAGAAGAAGAAGAACATCTTGGGAAGAAAGAACTTCAGAAGCTGGTTCAACACAACATCTGCGCAGCTTTTCCTCGTTGCTGCAGATAAAGTGAAGATTGTAATGATGATCGCCAACATTCGTCACGGATAGGCGCATCAAGAAGAAGAAGCCCTGTACAAATAACTATGTTAATGTTTATAAAAAAAGATCAAGGCAGATTTTGTTTATATTTGATTCAGAGTTGGACCACCATCTCCATATAGCTATTTCAGCATCCTTATGCCTCATCGGTGAAGCTCAGAAGTCTCAACTCTGAAGGAAATACAAACAATTCTGCCAATTTAAGACAAACCATCGCAATGTAATGAACCCACCTCTGAGACGCAATTCAGCGACATCTCTCGTATTACGAGGAAAACAACGAAAAGCCCCAGATGCAAAGTTTACTACCTTTTAAACAATTAGCATAATTGAAATAAAAATATAATAAACAATATTTTAAATCCAAGACTTTTCGTTAATAAACTGCTTTCTGGCTGCATCCCATATCTCCGGATTTTACAATATATAATCACAAGAGACGACGAAAGTAGGAGAAAGCAAATAGAGGACACTTAGGCCACGCATTTACCTTCCCTTCGTCAAGGAAAAGGACCGAAAGACAGTTTCTAAATACTCAAACTGAGTAAAAATGAAAAAATAAAAAAAAGATAAATAAAAAAAGATCATGGCAGGTTTTGTTTATATTTGATTCAGAGTTGGACCACCATCTCCATATAGCTATTTCAGCATCCTTATGCCTCATCGGTGAAGCTCAGAAGTCTCAACTCTGAAGGAAATACAAACAATTCTGCCAATTTAAGGCAAACCATCGCAATGCAATGAACCCACCTCTGAGACGCATGTTAATGTTTATATTAGTAAAGAATTGAATAACCTTTCAAATGAGCCAGCACACGACCCCTATTCTCATTTAACAAAATCATCGCCCAGATGGATTTATTTTTTTAAATGTTGAATGGGTTGCATATGTGAGTTCATTTTAAATGAAGAAAATAAAACAGACGTACTCACAATCATTTAATTTACTTTGATGACCGGTTTCGATCTCTACAATATACAGATCATCTTCAGGTCGGCGTTACAAGTGATTAAAATGCTACAATTAAAGAAAGCCAGAGTTAGAACATTCTCTGGTCATGTTTACTTCATTTATTTTTTTATTTATCGTATGGCACTTGACACATTTACATGTACACATATTTTGTATAAGACAATACATAGGTTCACAATCGTACATCTAGCTTATTTACATAGTCTGTCGACTCTGGAGTCGCCATTAGGAAATCCTCTGACCTGCCATGATATGATCTTATGGGATACTGTTCTGTGATGTGACATATGGTGTGTGGTTGTCCCCACTCTGTCCTGGTAAGTACAGAGTGGGGATGGTCGTTTACCCCATTTGTGCATCATGTAACCACATCTGCCGTGTTGGGTTCTGATTCGGTTCAGCATAGTCCATTTGTTGCGTGGTAAGTCAAAACCTGGTGGTTTTTTTGCGATGCAGGGTAAGTTGCTATTTTGTTGTTCCATCAATTCTCGAGTCCATGTGGTCGTTAAATTGAACTCATTTTCCACTGCAACCTTTGCTGTGTTTATTGGCGGTCGTCTGGAGCGTAGACGGTTACCGTTAGCAGCATCTATATCTTGATGGATTGGCAGGCTCCCGTTATCTATTATCTTTCTGTACTCACTAGTGAATGCGTGTATGCGTCGTAGTTTGGGTGGTGGAATGTGGCTCAATATTGGGAGGCATTGCGTAGGGATGGATTTGATAACTCCAGCAATCATTCTCCTTGTGTTCTTCAATTGGGTATCTACTTTGTGTATATGTGGACTATTAAGCCAGGCTAAAGAGGAGTATTCCGCAGTTGAGAAGACAAGGCCCAGGGCAGATGATCGCAAGGTGGAAGCCGATGCTCCCCATGTTGTGCCGCACAGCTAAGTTTTTCCGCTGTTTTTGTCAGATGTTCCTTGAATAAAAGGGTTCTGTCAAGAGTCACCCCAAGGAACCTTGGTGTTTTATTGTAGGCGAGTGTGGTGTTTTCGAACTGAATGTTGAGTATTCTTCCTGCAAGCTTGTTATTTAGGTGGAAACTGGAAACCTCTGTTTTCGTAGCATTTGGTTGGAGCCTCCATTTACGGAAAAGATGGATGACGTCACTGGTATGATATATACACCAAAAATCATAATTTAAAAATAAATATCCACCTACCTTGGGAATTTTCTATACCGTGGCCTTTATTTTGAATCTCTCTGTATATAGCAATTTTTTTATTTCGATTTCAATGTAATATATAACACCTTATATCATTACCAACGTACTTTAAGGTTCATGTTACAAAATTTACTAATTAAAGAAAATCTCTCTTTAATGAATGAACTTCAACCAAAAACTAAGATCCACAAAGAAAGAGATTTGAGATATTATTAAAACGAACTCGGAGTTTTCCCGTACACCTTTATCTAAGTTATATAATTTGAAGTTTCTCTTCCAAAAACTCCCATATTGTATAATCCCGTTGCTTATCCCAGAGCAATAAAGTAACGTGCACTATCGTCAACAAATAGCAGGTCTTATCGAATCTTCTAGAAAGTTTTATAAGTTCGGTTGAAATTTACATCTGAAACAATAAAAGGAAAGTTTTATTATTCATCTGCGGTATATATGAGTTTGTAGAATTCCGTAGAGAATTATTTCTCCTTATATCTGTAGTTTCAGCCTAGATAATTTAATATCTAATGTAGGCCAGGGTAATAAGACAAAAATATATCCTGTTCGTGACACTTCAACAGCCAGGGTACTGAAGCGTTTTTTCAACAGGTAATACCTATAAAAATAAATTGTAACCATTTCCTCCTTAGGATCTGGCAGCCATTTTTATTTATAAAAAACTTAGTGTCGAAAAACGGCTATTTTTCCTTTTTTTTTTCAAATGAATGGAAAACAGTAAAACTTATGGTTTTCTTAATGGCATATTATAAATTTTAATACACTCATTTATTGTTAATAGAATTGCAAAAAAAGGTCGAAATTTAAAAAAAAAATAATTTCGCAATAACTATTGTAAAAATAAGTGTACAGCTTTGAAATTTTTGTCAAATGAGGGTTCTTTGGTGCTTAATATGTGACAAAAATTTAATAAAATAAGTCAGAAGTAAACAATAACATAAGTTAGAACAAAATAATGTTAGAACCATTCTACAGGTGTCAAATGAAAGAGCATGAACTAAGCTTTCAAATTGGTTTAAAAAAAGTGAATAAAAAATACATTTGTTAGCAATAAATAATATAATTATGTGTATAAAAGTATATTTAATTTTTCCTTATAAACTTTTCTTAGGTCCACAATTACCAAGTAATGTTATGTATATTATAATTGATGAAAAATTGTAATAAGTATATATAATTTATTATACAAAAAAATAAACAGTTTATAAGGAAAAATGAAACATACTTTTGCATAATTATTTATTACTAATAAATGCATTTTTTATTCACTTTTTAAACCAATTTGAAAGGCTCATGTTCTTTCATTTGACACATGTAGAATGGTTCTAACATTATTTTTTTCTGACTTATGTTATTGCAAAAAAAAAGTTCTCTGGGATAAACAATTTGAATAAAATTTAAACAATTGAATAAATCGCTTTGAAATTTTTGTCACATATTAAGCACTAAAGAACTCTCATTTGACAAAAATTTCAAAGCTGCACACTTATCTTTACAATAGTTATTGCGAAATTAATTTTTTTGAAATTTCAACATTTTTTCGCAATTATATTAACAATAAATGAGTGTATTGTATTTTGTAATACGCCATTTTAAAGCTATTTCTATTCTCTCGAAGATGTTTGTACTAAGAAAACCATAAGTCCTACTGTTTTCCATTAATTTGAAAAAAAATGGAAAAAGACCGTTTTTGACACTAAATTGTTCATAAATAAAAATGGCCGCCAAATCCTACGCAGGAAATAGTTACTATTTGTTCTTATAGGTATTACCTGTCGAATAAACGCTTTAGTACCCTGGCTGTTGAAGTGTCATGGAAAAAACCTTATTACCCTGGACGTAATTTCACACTATATTAAGATCATAGAAAATGACAATCAATAGGAAACTTGCACATTTTTTTATTACATAATAATGTTCAGTTTTGTATAAAAATGAGATTTCCAAAATTTCACGCTTCAATAACTCATAATAATTTAGAAGTACAAATTTAAAGTCTACTTTATCTTAAAATAGTTCAAGTGACCCGTGACGTCACAGAGTTTAACTATGTGGTTCTGTTTATGGTTATATTTACGTATATTCTTCTTCTTCTTCTTTAGTTTATTGGCCAGTAAAAGGGCAGCAACAGTTCGAGCGCACAAAAATAAAATTTCCCCAGATCTACTGAAAAACTGGACGTTTCACAACATCTGGCAACAGCGCCTCCCATAAGAGCCTGTGTGTTAGAGTGAGATAGAAAATCAATTTTTCCCCAGATTCTGGGGAAATTTTAAAAAAATTTTAAGGTCCATTCTGCTCATTTTTGACGCTTTTTATGGTGGAGGCCGACGACTTGTCGGATCGTATCATTGGAAAGGGGAAGAAAAATGGGGATGAACATAGTATGTGTTGTATGCATCGGAGCAGGCCAGAAAGGCATTACGTCATATCTTTGTTTCTATTGGTCGGAGCGGGGTGTTAGGTGGCTCGTTGGAAAGGGGAGGGGATATTAAATATGCTCGCATGAAAAACAAACGCAAAAACATTGCCAAAACGGCACTATATCGTATCATCGTTTCTACTATATCGATCATCGTGTATGAGGTCTTGGTGGAAAGCGGAAGGCTGAAGGAATATGTTAACATGAAAATCAAATGCAAAGACATTGCCAAAACGGCACTATATCATATCTTCGTTTCTATTGGTCCAATTCGTGTGAATATGGTCTCGTTGGGAAAAAGAGGGGATATTGAATATGTTAACATAAAAACAAAGATGTCAGCAATGACAAAACAGCACTATATCATATCTTCGTTGCTATTGATTTTAGCGCAACAGACATCGAAGGGAAGGAGAAACATGGCAACACTGCCAAAACGGTGATATATTTGTTGCTATTGGAGATATTTTGACCTGTCAACTTAATGGGGATTCCACGTTTATTACAGTTCTTCGCCTAATCATGCCACCTGTCGGCTGCAACATGTAACTATGCCCAAGCCCTCTAGAAGAACGTATACCATTCTTACAGTATGACCAAACCATCAAACATCCGATCACAGTTGATAATCTCGTCATACAAATCGCCACCTGTCGGCTGCAACACGTAACTATGCCCAAGCCATCTAGAAGAACGTATACCATACTTACAGTATGACCAACAAACATCCTCGATCTCCCTCCTATCATACATTTCTACAATGAACATATACCATTCTTACGCTGTGGCCAAACCAGCAAACATCTCACGTACAAGTCTTTTCTACGGAAAGTTGGGTAGTATCATGAAAATCACCAAACAAAAAAAATGGTATTGCGATTCGCATACTGTATTTTATCTACGGCAAGGAGGGTAATACTATGTAGGTTGGCATTGTACTTCCGGTCTCAGGTAAAAAAAAATGGAAATATATGTTTAGAAAAATCACATAACAATATAGCATAACACAAACAACTGTTTGATATGCTGATATGATGTATATGTTGTCATAGAAAAGCCATTTTTACATAGTGTAATAAGCAGTGTTGTTAAAATAAAAATACATATATACACTATATTTTATCTATGACAATAAATTAATTTAGAGTGTATAGCTACATAGACTGTCGGAAAAAAATGTTAGCAGGTCAGTTAAGTATCGGTTAAATGTAATAAATATGTGTAAACGTTAATAAAGTAATGATAATAAGTTAGTGAATGTATGTAAAGCGATGTATAAAAATGATTACAAGCATGCGATGAAAGGAACGTAACCAATTCGGTTCGAACATAAATTTGTTGAAACAACAAAAATATGTTCTTAACAGCAGTCACCAACGTGAAGGTACGGTTATACGACTACCAGGAGAGGTTATGTTAGTATAGGACAAACAGTTAGTATGAATGATTTCTTTTACAGTCATTATGTAAGCATGCAATGAAAGGAACGTAACCAATTCGGTTCGACGGTATAGCGTCTAAACTACTTAACGTACAGAGACGCATTACTCGTTGCTGATAACGTATAAGCATGATAATCATTCTTTTGATATGTCCAATCCATCCCTCTCTCATGAATTTATCAAATACAATGCAACGGTATTGCAACAAAACCAACATTCGTCTACATATACACGTTTTACACACATATCCTTCAAAATGAACCTGAACCATTCTTAGAGCATGACCAAACCAGCTAACTCAACATAGCCATATCATCTGCTCTTTACATACACACAAATATCGTTCAAAATGAACGTAAACCGAGCAAGTACCATCAGAGGTTAAATGTATGGTTAAATATCTCTAATAGTACCAGTTTTTATGTTTAAGGGTTTTATGTAAATATTAAAAACACAGATCAAAACTTGGACCCACATACATCGAATTTCCCCAAGCTGTTTTGTAACCGTTTGTAATATTTTAAGTAGAACTCAGTGGTATTTTCGTTATCGCTTAATTGTATTATTTCTAAGTAGCTTAATCCATGAAAAACTAATATACAGGGTGTCCCGAAAAGATTGTGTACGTTCCAATTAATTCATTATTGTGGTACCGTTAGTTAAACACAACGTTTTTAAAACTTTTTTGCCTCCTAGTATTTTTTCGATAATTTACATTTTTAGGTATATTTTGAAAAAGAAACCACATCTCGATAAAAAGTGACTTATCAAAAAAAGACTAAGAGGCAAAAAAAGTTTTAAAAACACTGTGTTTAACTAATGGTACCACAATAATAGTTTAATTGGAACGTACACAAAAGTTTAGGGGGTTTAAGGGAACAAAACCCCCATAAAATTTTTTATGGAGTGGACAAATTTCACTTTAATTTTTTTAAGATGTTCCTGCCATATGAATGATACACGGCCATTTTCAATAAAAAATTTCTAATAGTTTTCGATATATTGAAAAAATCGATTTTCATTTTGTAACTTCAAAGGGCTTTTTTTATGAGCACATTTGTACTAAGGTAAGTTAGGTTCAATCGAACTATTTTTGACCCCAGAATATGTGGTATAATTTATGACCAATCTTTTCGGGACATCCTGTACATATATCTGTAGGCATATTAGTAAGAAAATGTCTCGTATATATTTATTAGCGTAGTAATTGCCTTTATTAATATGCTGCGAATTTCAACGGTTTGTATAGTTAAGCAGAATTCCACGAATTGCATTAATAAGCAAGTTACATCATTCCAAGTTTGTTATTTTATAAATAAATTCTAAGGAATCATCCGGAAATGCCTCATGAAACACATTTGCATCTAATTGCATTTTTAACTAGTGACTTACAAACGGTTAAAAACCACAAAATCGACTAGCCAGGATGGGGGTAGTGGCTTACATATTTTCAGATCACAGAGTATTCACTTCTCTTGTGATAATCAGTGAATTAACTAGTGTTTTTCATGTGAAAAAAGGTAAGTTTTAAGTACTTCTATTATAAAATAAACTAATTATTTAAAAAAGTATACTACCTAATTTTCCAAAAAATTCCAGTAAAAGGGCAGCAACAGTTCGAGCGCACAAAAATAAAATTTCCCCAGATCTACTGAAAAACTGGACGTTTCACAACATCTGGCAACAGCGCCTCCCATAAGAGCCTGTGTGTTAGAGTGAGATAGAAAATCAATTTTTCCCCAGATTCTGGGGAAATTTTAAAAAAATTTTAAGGTCCATTCTGCTCATTTTTGACGCTTTTTATGGTGGAGGCCGACGACTTGTCGGATCGTATCATTGGAAAGGGGAAGAAAAATGGGGATGAACATAGTATGTGTTGTATGCATCGGAGCAGGCCAGAAAGGCATTACGTCATATCTTTGTTTCTATTGGTCGGAGCGGGGTGTTAGGTGGCTCGTTGGAAAGGGGAGGGGATATTAAATATGCTCGCATGAAAAACAAACGCAAAAACATTGCCAAAACGGCACTATATCGTATCATCGTTTCTACTATATCGATCATCGTGTATGAGGTCTTGGTGGAAAGCGGAAGGCTGAAGGAATATGTTAACATGAAAATCAAATGCAAAGACATTGCCAAAACGGCACTATATCATATCTTCGTTTCTATTGGTCCAATTCGTGTGAATATGGTCTCGTTGGGAAAAAGAGGGGATATTGAATATGTTAACATAAAAACAAAGATGTCAGCAATGACAAAACAGCACTATATCATATCTTCGTTGCTATTGATTTTAGCGCAACAGACATCGAAGGGAAGGAGAAACATGGCAACACTGCCAAAACGGTGATATATTTGTTGCTATTGGAGATATTTTGACCTGTCAACTTAATGGGGATTCCACGTTTATTACAGTTCTTCGCCTAATCATGCCACCTGTCGGCTGCAACATGTAACTATGCCCAAGCCCTCTAGAAGAACGTATACCATTCTTACAGTATGACCAAACCATCAAACATCCGATCACAGTTGATAATCTCGTCATACAAATCGCCACCTGTCGGCTGCAACACGTAACTATGCCCAAGCCATCTAGAAGAACGTATACCATACTTACAGTATGACCAACAAACATCCTCGATCTCCCTCCTATCATACATTTCTACAATGAACATATACCATTCTTACGCTGTGGCCAAACCAGCAAACATCTCACGTACAAGTCTTTTCTACGGAAAGTTGGGTAGTATCATGAAAATCACCAAACAAAAAAAATGGTATTGCGATTCGCATACTGTATTTTATCTACGGCAAGGAGGGTAATACTATGTAGGTTGGCATTGTACTTCCGGTCTCAGGTAAAAAAAAATGGAAATATATGTTTAGAAAAATCACATAACAATATAGCATAACACAAACAACTGTTTGATATGCTGATATGATGTATATGTTGTCATAGAAAAGCCATTTTTACATAGTGTAATAAGCAGTGTTGTTAAAATAAAAATACATATATACACTATATTTTATCTATGACAATAAATTAATTTAGAGTGTATAGCTACATAGACTGTCGGAAAAAAATGTTAGCAGGTCAGTTAAGTATCGGTTAAATGTAATAAATATGTGTAAACGTTAATAAAGTAATGATAATAAGTTAGTGAATGTATGTAAAGCGATGTATAAAAATGATTACAAGCATGCGATGAAAGGAACGTAACCAATTCGGTTCGAACATAAATTTGTTGAAACAACAAAAATATGTTCTTAACAGCAGTCACCAACGTGAAGGTACGGTTATACGACTACCAGGAGAGGTTATGTTAGTATAGGACAAACAGTTAGTATGAATGATTTCTTTTACAGTCATTATGTAAGCATGCAATGAAAGGAACGTAACCAATTCGGTTCGACGGTATAGCGTCTAAACTACTTAACGTACAGAGACGCATTACTCGTTGCTGATAACGTATAAGCATGATAATCATTCTTTTGATATGTCCAATCCATCCCTCTCTCATGAATTTATCAAATACAATGCAACGGTATTGCAACAAAACCAACATTCGTCTACATATACACGTTTTACACACATATCCTTCAAAATGAACCTGAACCATTCTTAGAGCATGACCAAACCAGCTAACTCAACATAGCCATATCATCTGCTCTTTACATACACACAAATATCGTTCAAAATGAACGTAAACCGAGCAAGTACCATCAGAGGTTAAATGTATGGTTAAATATCTCTAATAGTACCAGTTTTTATGTTTAAGGGTTTTATGTAAATATTAAAAACACAGATCAAAACTTGGACCCACATACATCGAATTTCCCCAAGCTGTTTTGTAACCGTTTGTAATATTTTAAGTAGAACTCAGTGGTATTTTCGTTATCGCTTAATTGTATTATTTCTAAGTAGCTTAATCCATGAAAAACTAATATACAGGGTGTCCCGAAAAGATTGTGTACGTTCCAATTAATTCATTATTGTGGTACCGTTAGTTAAACACAACGTTTTTAAAACTTTTTTGCCTCCTAGTATTTTTTCGATAATTTACATTTTTAGGTATATTTTGAAAAAGAAACCACATCTCGATAAAAAGTGACTTATCAAAAAAAGACTAAGAGGCAAAAAAAGTTTTAAAAACACTGTGTTTAACTAATGGTACCACAATAATAGTTTAATTGGAACGTACACAAAAGTTTAGGGGGTTTAAGGGAACAAAACCCCCATAAAATTTTTTATGGAGTGGACAAATTTCACTTTAATTTTTTTAAGATGTTCCTGCCATATGAATGATACACGGCCATTTTCAATAAAAAATTTCTAATAGTTTTCGATATATTGAAAAAATCGATTTTCATTTTGTAACTTCAAAGGGCTTTTTTTATGAGCACATTTGTACTAAGGTAAGTTAGGTTCAATCGAACTATTTTTGACCCCAGAATATGTGGTATAATTTATGACCAATCTTTTCGGGACATCCTGTACATATATCTGTAGGCATATTAGTAAGAAAATGTCTCGTATATATTTATTAGCGTAGTAATTGCCTTTATTAATATGCTGCGAATTTCAACGGTTTGTATAGTTAAGCAGAATTCCACGAATTGCATTAATAAGCAAGTTACATCATTCCAAGTTTGTTATTTTATAAATAAATTCTAAGGAATCATCCGGAAATGCCTCATGAAACACATTTGCATCTAATTGCATTTTTAACTAGTGACTTACAAACGGTTAAAAACCACAAAATCGACTAGCCAGGATGGGGGTAGTGGCTTACATATTTTCAGATCACAGAGTATTCACTTCTCTTGTGATAATCAGTGAATTAACTAGTGTTTTTCATGTGAAAAAAGGTAAGTTTTAAGTACTTCTATTATAAAATAAACTAATTATTTAAAAAAGTATACTACCTAATTTTCCAAAAAATTCCTTCCATACAAAAACAATAGTTTTTATATTTTCAGTTTAAACGAATCTCTAACAACTGTATATCTAACAAATAGGCAGTATACATTTTTAAGCTTTCTTTCAATATTTCAAAGACAAAAGGTCTTTAAGTTAGTAAAAATATCTTTTATTAAGAAGATTATAAGTATTTTAGTCTTTTGTAACATTTTTTCTATGACGACGTTCTTTTTTAGTGTACATCATTTTTTGTAATTTTTAATTTAAAGCGTTCAGACTATTTATCTGTTCTTTTAGCTCGATTCTCTTGCGTATATACAACATATATTTATCTTTTTTTTTTTACCATCTATCTTTCTATGTGATCCTCCTTTACGAATATTTTTCTTGCATGTACAACATGAATTGTTTTTTTTTATTATTATTATACAGCCGCTGTTAGGCTGAAATCGCCGTTTGCTGCTTGACATGGTGCTCCACTGTTCGACGCTCGCTTTATTTTGATATTTCTTATATATTATCTATCTTTCTTATCTATCTTTTATGCAATACACGGAAGAAGTCCGGTCACCTTTTTCCGAAATAGTATATAGAAATCCTGTTTAGAAATCTAAAAATTGTCCATGTTTTTTCGTCTTATTTTGTTATTTCTTATATATTATCTATCTTTTATGCAATACATGGAAGAAGTTAGATCAGCGTTTTTCGAAATAGTACATAGGTTATCCTGTTTAAAAATCTAAAAATTGTCCATGTCTTTTTCGTCTTATTTTGTTATTTCTTATATATTATCTTTCTTTTATGCAATACATGGAAGAAGTTAGATCAGCGTTTTTCGAAATAGTATATAGGTTATCCTGTTTAGAAATCTAAAGAGTGTCCATGTTTTTGTCTTATCTGCGTCCGGTGTTAGACTGAATTCGCCGTTCGCTGCTTGACATGGTGCTCTACTGGTCAACGCTGAAGTGTCCACGGTTCGGCATAACACACACATTGAGGAAATTCTTCTTAGAGATGCATCTTAGTGACCAAAATTGGTAGCAATTTCGGCCTCTGATGTATACAATTCTCAACAACGCATATGCATCCAGATGTGCAATATTTTTCACCCATGAGCGCTTTCTTTTTTCCACAGCCCTTCTTCATTTCACTTATCTTTTTATTAACAACTCACGCTTAATGATGGTTAAACCACTCTCTCTTTTTCATTAAACCATCCACGATATTTTCAGAAGTCTTATTCCGCTTCATAGCTCTTATTCTTAGAGTGTTTTTCAAGTGTTTCTGGACATAATGTCTGGACTCAGTTTTTACAGGGGAACCAAAACTTATTATTTTTTAATGAAAGGGTAGTTTGTTCATTTTATGATTAAAATTGTTATGTTTGCGGTGGCATCTAAATAAGAGGAACTAGTTTTTTTATTATCATCATATTTCGAATGGAGTTACGAAATCGGAAAAATATGGGTTTAGACCAGTAAGGATCTGCAAAAAAAAAAAACGTCTATTTTTGGATGTGAGAGGTGGCATTCGGATTTTGCAGATAAAGTTAGGTGACACCTTCAGTAATAATAATTGATTTATGCTACTTCTCAAATATGTCTGGAACAATAATAAAAAAAATAAAATATTTAAAAATTTCAAAAAACATCGATTTTTTCTGCTGTCTTTGCTTATAACTTTAAAACGATTCGTTTTGGAACAAAGTCGTAGAGAAATAAAATAAAGATAATTGAATTTTGTATAATATACGACTGGTAAAAAATGTCTTAAGGTATTACCTTTTCTGCAATATAGCAATAAATACAAAATAAGGTGGCAAAATAAGTCTGTTGTTATTCAATATTTTTTAACAACTTTGGTGGCACTTAGAACCTTTGTACTTCGCTTAGAAAATTCTTTGTAACATACTTAAATCGTGTACCAAATTTCATTAAAATCGACCTAATAAATTTTGCATAATAAATTTGTAATTTAAATGTTTTTAAAAAAGTTCAAATTTTTTAAAATCTTTCAGAACAAAAAGTTAACCATTTAGAAGTTGGCTAATTTTTTTACATATAAAGAGGCGCTCTACCTATTTAATACACTTTACAGAATTAAAATCGGATTATTTAAGGGGCCCCAGCAATGTTTTAAATTTATAAACAATTTTTGGCTTACAAATAAATAGCTTTGTTTATTAATAAAAAAATTAATTTTTAGCAATGCAAATAATTAAAACCGGTATAATTTGACTTAAACTTTCAAATGCTGTCAGCAGAATTGCTATTTTGTTTTATAATCAAACGTTATTCGCGTTCAAAAATTGCAATTTCTCGATTTTTTAAAAGTTCCACCGCGTTTATCTCGAAAACTATGCATCCTACGAAAAAACTTGTAAAAACATTTGTTGCTTAGAATTACCCAAAAAATACAAAAAATGTTTTATTTTGCGAAAAAATCGATTTTATGTCATTCCTCAAGTTTTTTGATTATAACAATCTTATCGACATCCTGATCAACTGTTACCCAAAAAATTCGTGTTCTACGGGTCAAAATACATAAACTTGGGTAAGTCCATATAAATAAAGGAGCCCACCCCCTCCTGGCCACAGCACTAATTTGTTCATAAGCCAAAAAATTGTTTATAAATTTAAAACATTGCTGAGGTTGCTTAAATAATCCGCTTTCAATTCTGTAAAGTGCATTAGGCAGGTGGAGTGCTCCTTAATATGCAAAAAATTTACAAATCTTTGTATGTTCTAGTTTTTGTTGTGCAAGATTTTAAAAAATTTAAATGTTTAAAAATAAGTTTAGATTGCAAAATTATTATGCAAAATTTATTAGGTCGATTTTAATGAAATTTGGTGTACGGTTTTAGCGCATTACAGAAATTTTCTAAGCGAATTAGGAAGGTTCCAAGTATAACCTAAGTGATGGAAAATCATTGAATAAAGACAGGCTTGTTTTGACCCCTTATTTTATATTTATTGCTATTTTGAAGCAAGGGTGATAAATTAAGACATTTGTAACCAATCGCATCTGATAGAAAATTTAATTATCTTTGTTTTATTCCTATAGGACTTTGTTCTAAAATGAATAGTTTTTAAGTTATAAGCAAAAAAATAGAAAAAAAAAACGAAATTTTTTGAAATTTTTAAATATTTTATTTTTTTATTAATGTTCCGGGCAAATTTGAGAAGTAGCATAAATCAATTATTATGGAGAACAGTGCCTACGTTCCTTCCGATGAAGCTCCAATAAGAGCTGAAAATCGCGATTCAAGGGGCTGGACTGCACTCCGTATTCTAATTGAAAAGTAAGATTGTTTTGACTTCGCATTGCAACCGAATAAAAATGGTATACATTTTTATTTTATAGTTATTACTCCGTAGAGTAACCAGGTAAAAATCTTTTAGTAATGTTATTAATATTTTAAATATTATTAATTTACTATTATTATTGAAAACTACTTCGTCTAAAAATAAATATTTGGAGTTAGTTTAGTTAAAAATAAATGTGCTTTAAAAATGTAACGAAATACTAGGGAATAATTGGACTAAAAATGGAATAGGTAATTTTTGTTGTTGCATCAATCTTTTGCATAGAATTGATACAAGAATGCTCGACAATAGTGAGATTCAACATTTGGTATTGATAATAATTCTTTATAAAACTCTACAACAAAAGGCTGCATGATTTCTGAGGGTTGATTTTTCTCTTCTATGCTTTGTGATTTCTTCTTCTTCATGTACGGTGTCCTTTCAGGACGTCGGTTGCCATCATAGCTATCTTAATTTTATTCACTGTTACCCTAAATATCATGCTTGTATCAACACCATATCAATCTCTCAAGTTCTTCGACCATGAAGTTCTTCGACCATGAAGTTCTTCGACCATGAAGTTCTTCGACCATGAAGTTCTTCGTGCAGGACTACGATTGTCTGCTATTTTTCCTTGCATATTATTTTGTAGCAATCTATATTTGGGATCTTCTTCGTGCAGGACTGCGATTGCCTGCTATTTTTCTTTGCATATTATTTTGTAGCAATCTATATTTGGGATCTCTCATTTCATGTCCGAAATACTCCAGCTTTCTCTTCTTAATGCTTTTTATAATCTCAGTAGTCTTGCTGAGGCGTTCTAGTTCGAAAGGCGATTTAGATCGATTTTATTCACAGTCCAGAACTCGTCACCTAAAAGTAAGACCAAGAACACGTAGCAGCGAAGTAGGCGGATCCGCAATGCCATTTTTTAGGTCTCTGCTCTAGATTTAATATCACCGTGGCTCTCTGCGTTACAATCCATTATCCAAGGTAAAAAATTTGATCAACTTGCTTAGGGTTGGCATTATTTACATATAAAGTTGGTTTTATATCATTCTTCTTCTTCTTCAGGTGTCATCTCATCTACGAAGGTTGGCAATCATCATAGATATGTTTTAGATTTTCCTCTATTTTTTATCTTTCCATGCATTTTGAGTTGGAGGACGCCACACTTCTCGCCCCGCATCACATGCCCGAGATACTGTAGCTTTCTTTAATTGTAAGTTTAACTTACTTCTCTTGTACCTATTCTTCTCAGTACTTCATTGTTCATAACTCGATCTACTCAGGAAACCCTCATAATTATATATTCTATATTCTTCTTTTTTTATATTCTGCTGTTTTCTTATTATGAGTATTTTGGTTTCCTGTATGTTCAGATCCAGACCTGCTTCCTTACAGCTCTCAACGACACTATCAAGTAAGCTAGGGGCACTGTGTCATCCGCATATCTCAAATTATTGATGAGTTCACAATTATTCCTTCTTTTGGTTTTCAGAAAGTGCATTTCTGAAAAAGTCTTTCAGAGTCAACGTTAAAAAGCAGGAGACTGGCTCAGATGTTTTCTATTAATAGAAATTAGTAAAATTTACAAGTTATTTAGGTATTTTTTAAGATTTGAACATCAAATTTTTGTATTTTTGAGGTGGACATCTGCGTTAGATGTCAATATATTAGTAATTTGTTCTAATAAGGTTGACTTAAAAGATTTTGTTTAACAGTATGTCCCAAATTAAATGAAAAATAGGCTAGGACAAATAAAACAATAATTGTAGAAAATATTTTATTGTTTTTTATATAAAGTTACATAAATAAATATTGCTTAATTTAAAAGTCTAAATGATTTTTTTATTATTGAGAAATACAGAGTGTTCTTAAACTTTTTTTTCGAAACTTTATAAACCTGTTCACGTATAAGCAATAATAAACAATTAAAAGATTTTGTTTAACATTATGTCCCAAACTAAATGAAAAAATAGGCTAGGACAAATAAAACAATATATTGTAGAAAATATTTTATTGTTTTTTATATAAAGTTACATAAATAAATATTGCTTAATTTAAAAGTATAAATATTAAATCTACAGTATTAATCTAAAAGTCTGTTTTGGAAACAGTTTATTACAGAATTAACTTAAAACTAAAACTCTCTGGTAACTCTTCTCCATGTTCTAATTCCAATAGATTTTAAATCATTCTTTAAGCTGTCTTGGTACTTAAGTCTCGGTCTTCCTCTTGCTTGTTGGCCTAGCCCCCTTTGGTCAAAGACCTTTGTGACTATGACATCTTCTTTTCGTATGATTACGTGGACTCTCCAGATAAGTCCAGTTCTAGGTCGTCAATTATGTAAACATTGAAAAATTGATGCGTATAAACGTAGTAGATGTTGATCAGATACATTAATAACGTGATCTAACGTTTTTTACTAAGAGCGTGAGCATCTTTGACGCGGTCGCAAGCATGTCTGATACATGCTGACGTCTGACATCTACGCTTTAGTAATATACTTAAAACATAGTTTCAACGCTTTAACATCACCTAACAGATATCTAACGTGATCTAATGCATGATAGACGTATAGCAGATGCGATCTAACGCATATTAGACGTATACCAGACGCGGTCTAACACATATCAGACGTAAAGCAGACGCGATCTAACGTATATCCGACGTATAGCAGACGTGATCTAACGCATATCGGACGTTTAGTAGACGTAATTTAACGTATAGCAGACGTAAAAACGTTTCCCAATCAACGGTCCATTCGTTTCCGGTTTTCTGATCCTTTGCTGCGTGAATTAATTTTATGATTATTATCTTGATATCAACAACCCATTGTGTTCTATCTACTTCTTTCTCTTATTGTATCAAACCTAAGACACCGTTATATTATGCTTTTAGTGCATACCTATATCGTCATTTACTCTAAGTGTCCATCCAGGTACTGTTTCATATGTATTATACTTTCAACACCATCTCTTATATTTACCTTTGGAATTCTATCTCTTAGTGTTAATTCCTACATAGACCGCTCCATGGCACGTTTTCTTACCTGATAACCTAAATACGATCACAAAATAATGTACTTTTAATTATGCTTTATTATGGATATCTAAACATTACAGTATAATTCATTATTCCATGATTAATACATTCACATTTAAAAAATAAACGTTCAGATGCTTCGTTGGAACTGAATGTCGTAAATTCATTATTTTTCTTTACGTGATGTATAAGTTTAGCTGCATATCCACTTCTTCGATGGTTAGGTAGTGTATATATGTAATCTAATACTCTTGGTACATCATGTTGTCCGAGGGGGTCAAAGTCACATTTTGATAACAGAACAAACGAAGCTGGTTCTCCGCCGACATATAAGATATAGCAGGTAACTGACACGTTTGTCATCCACTGTTCGATAATTACATCATCCACATTTAAGTGCTTAATTTTCCTGACTGCCTTCGGACCTCTAAACAACTCGATTTTTCCATCTTATTTCGTTGAAGGATTGATTGTTACTGATTTTGCTTTACTCATTCTATCACAGACCATCTATACGTTTCGCAAAAAGTGTAGGAGTATTTTAGTATTTTTAACCGAAGGCGTATATATTATACAAATTGAAGATCAATTAACATATTTCGTAGAAGCATCTTCCTCTGTGTGCTGTGCTTGTTTTCGTTGGCTATCGTATCATCCAGCTGGTGAAATATTTCTCGGTCGGCAGCTGTATGAAACAATTCTTCAACTGTTCAACCTGTCCATTGTATAATACTACGTAGCCAGGACAATTGTTTTCTTCCATCCCCAACGATTTCCTTCGATTTTAATCTTAATGATCACCTGGAGTAAGCGATATTTAGGCCCTCTCATAATATGACCGACGTATTGAACCTTTCTCACGTAGAAGCATACATGTCCATAATATCTTTTAAAGTAGCGGAGGGGGCGATAAGTTAGCTCACGTTACGTTGGCTTAGAGAAAATTTATTGAATGTTATACTATTTTAGGTAACATGTGGTCGTAGATTATTTCGTATATAAAACTATCATTTTCTATGAAAGACATTTATTGATGTAAATCAAACAATATTTTATCTCTATAGTAATATACAAACTCTGCTAGAGCAGTACTTAAAATACTAAAATTGGAAGAAATTATAATTTGCACTAGATCCATCAGATCTACAGAAGAGGAACAGGGTGTTGTTTTTATTATATTTACAATGTTATAGTAGTAAGCACCAAAATTAAATTCACCTAAAAGTCTCACTCTTTGCAGGATAATACTTTTGTGAATAGATATAAGTTCTTTAACTTGGTCTTGAACCAACTCAATGTACACACCATGTTTTATAATGGAAATAAACTTTGTATTTTCACGTTCAAATTGACAAATTGTGATAAACTGTCCACACTGGTATTCTATTGGATCATTTTCTTCGTATTTTCTGGGATTCAGTGGTTCTTGGAAAAATATATCAATAATTTTGTTTTGAACAATATCCATAAGTTCAACCCATTCACATGAATCAAATGATATTTTATCTAGTTTTCCAAATGATTTATCAGATATAATGATAACTGGCATAAACAACCTTGCTGGACTTAAACCAACGCCTACTTCTATATATGCCATATTGCATTTTGTATAAAGTAAATAATAACGTTCTGAACTAGCCGATGCTTCATATTTTCTCAGTACTTGATCGACTTCAGCGTCGTACACTTTATATGATTCGCTTTCTACCATATCACTATACATGATGATTTTGTTTACGTGTATAACAACATCAACGACGAATGTACATTAAGAACTGTTTCATTCCACATCAAATGTCATATAATATAATATATTATTTTAATTCTGGATTTTCATTAATCGTATTTTATTGGTTGCAAACCATCACATAACATATCCCTGGCTAGACGTAGGCGAAGAAGGACATCTATCATTTAAAAATGAAAGAAAATGACGTGAGATAGAAAACATTATAGATGAAAAGAAGAAGCATTGACATGTAGTAGATGATTTGAGACTGAAAACATTATAGCCTAACAGAAGACGATTGATAGCCTAACAGAAGGAAAGAGGATGAACGATGATACATCATAGTGTCTTTTGGCGCAAGTCATCTATTTTTTACTACACCCTAATATATTACAAGAAGTGATAGACGGAGAGAAAAAGAGTGGCATAGTGTCTTTTTCTCTGTTGACTGACTGCTATCCGAACTACTGTTTTACATTCCTTGCATTTTGTATTTTCATTACTGAACTCTTTGCATTCCTTGAGTTATGTTTTCACACACATATTTTAGGGTCTAGGACATTTCGGCGTCGCCGTTTCGGCGTGGCCATTTCGGCGTGGCCGTTTGGGCGTAGAGCCGTTTCGGCGTAGGCCGTTTCGGCGTCGGCCATTTCGGCGTCAGAGATTTTATTTTAGTTGACTAAATACCTACATTGGAGTCTATTAGTAAGACATTATTTTGAAAAAAATCTTTTAATATAGTTATTTAAGTAGATACATTGGAGTCCATTGATCACAAAATTTTAATATTAATGGTAGATTTGTATATGTCAATTTTATACTTATGTGTGTGTGCTTGTTATTTAGCTCATAGTTAATGTAATATCTGTAATTGGCTTCTAGCTGTAGATATTATATATAAATAAATGAATAAACAAGATTTTGGAAAAATGAATATTTTATTTTAGTTATTATTTACATGTTATAATTAGATATGTGCTAGTCCAATTAAAAATTCTGAAACATTTATACTTACATACAAGACATTTATATTTAACCTACAAAACTTATTCACGAAATATTAATTAAAATAAAGTACCTACTTACATATTATAATTATGTGCTAGTCCTCTTAAAAATTCTAAAACATCCCCGTTTGCATCAAAATTTCCCACAAGCCGTGAAATGCGATCATCTGCGTCTCTGTATTTTCTTAATTTCAATGGTGGGAGATTACCTGCCACAAGTTGCTCGAAATAGACATCTCGACCTTTCTGCACCTGACGCAGGCCATCTATAAATTTCCATATGGTTGGATGATCTGCTCCCAATTCCATCTTGAGTCTTCTATGGGCGGCCTCAGCGTGATTATTTGTCCGGTCTTCTCCATCCAGAGTTCTCTGGTAGAGGTTCCACATCCTTTGGGGAAATAAACTTGGTCTTCTGCCATTTCCTCTTCTGTTCATACGTCCAATATAGTAGTCTTCAAACCAGTCTACAAGTGGTTGGTGTTCAGCAGGTAGAGCTTCCGCTAGAACGGCAAAGGCATCATCTAAATGTTCGATAGGAACAAATGCTAATGCTGTCAACATTCTGCAATTTAAAGCGAATTGTGGATCAGCATTATACTCTCTCGTATATCCCATAGCAGCCACTTGTTTCTTCATATTTTGTGCCAAATGGAAAAAACATCCATTGATGTCGACGCCTGGAAAACAATCTTCCATTGCCTTAAATGCCGCCTGTTCGAAATCGCAATGGATTGCTCTGGGTTGCAAATTTGGTACAATTTGTCTGATCAATTCAAACATACGGGTATATGTGGATCTTGTTTTATTCGGCAGCATGGCATAAAATATTGGATGGACTCCATTATATTTTGTGGCCATAACTGTGTATACTTGTAAAAATAGAGATGGTGCTATAGCAAATGTACCGTCACCATACCACACATCTGAGGTCTGTAGATGTTGCAGCCACGATTCTCTCCCGAAAATCAAAATTCTTTGCAATCCTTCTCCATCATCTGCTAATAAAAAATTTTCTTCTACACCATCTTGTAACGTGTAAACACGATAAGACTCGGGAATTACTAACTCTTCAACAGTTGTCGGATTTGATGGGGCTGCATGAACTTCGTTACGTTTTCGTCTGATGAATTTTCTCATCGCGCCAGTGTTTGGGAGCCGACCATGACAAGCTTGACTTGTATTTCTCAGGCACTCATTGATTACCACTATTGTCCCTTCGTTTGTTTCTGTAGCACGCTTTTTCATTTTTGTAACAACTTGTGCTACTTCCACGTCCATCGCCGAGGAGTCGTGAGTGTGAACATTTACTTTCTTGATGACTTCACCATCTCTTGTATGTATTCTTGCTTTGCACGTTTGTTTCCTCTCACACCTCCAAAATTTTAGGGATTCATCGCTTTTACTAACAGCGTCAAAAACATACATGAAACCATCAGTGGTAAATTTCTCTCTTCCTCTGGTCGATAAAATTTTTCGTTCCATAGCTTAAAAATTCTTCGTCTGTATATCGTATAAATACTACTATGAAATATTATAAGACACTACATAAACTCTTAAACTGATCTCTGTTCGAGGTATTTCCTAATAATAGTACATTATATACCGCGGGACTGAAGTAGTACATTTAATCCTGAAGGTAAAGTTTATGGCCCGACCGCAGGGAGGGCCATAATTTACCTGAAGTTTTACCTAAGTTTTCGAGGAAATGTTAATAACATTATTATGTGATTTATAGAATTTTGTATTTAAATTTTCGAAGAAACTGCAATAAATATAGGGATAACTATTATTATACTAACTAATGGTAAATATTTTAAAAGCAGATTCCTTTCAAGAAAATATTGTATAATTTAATTTTTTTTAAAAATATACATTCTGCAAATATTTTTGCTTAAAAAAGATATTTTAACAATATTAAAATTCTCCGTCTATATACCATATAATGTATGTCTAATTAAAGTTGAAAAATGTCAGTTATCATCTAATTAGCTCTGGGACAATTAAGAGAACAGCAATTATTATTAATATGCATTAATAAAAAATCCAATATAGGTATTTGCAGAATAAAATATAACAAAATGTTTATAAAAGAAATATATTTAGTTTATTTTTCTACTTGACCATTAATGTTAAAATTGTGTGACCAATGAACTCCAATGTATTTAAATAACTATATTAAAAGATTTTTTTCCAAAAAATTGCCTGACCAATAAACCTCAATGTAGGTATTTAGTCAACTAAAATAAAATTTCTGACGCCGAAATGGCCGACGCCGAAACGGCCTACGCCGAAACGGCCTACGCCGAAACGGCTCTACGCCCAAACGGCCACGCCGAAATGGCCACGCCGAAACGGCGACGCCGAAACGTCCCATTCCGCATATTTTATATATTATGTTATTTACTATAAGCTTATTTATATATTACACTTTCCTATCTATGCGGCGATATGTTCTAAATTAATTTATGGTCGTAGATAAAATAAAGTAAGTATTTTTTTATTTCAGCAATAGTGCTTATTACACTATGTTAAATGCTATTTCTATGTTAACATATACATCGTATCAGCATATCAAACAGTTATTTGTGGTTTGCTAAGTTGTTAAACAATTTTTATTTGATGAATGAAAACTTGGTATTATTTAGAATTATCGAGGGTGTTAGTGTTGAAAGTGGTGGGGTAATCAATATGTTTGAAATGTTTTCATCTAAAATTTGCTATTTATACTTATTGTACATGAATAGAAAAATGTAACCAAGTTTGACAAATATGTTAAATGCAGCACTTTTACATTGTTTCTTATGAAAAAACAAGCACAAATCTACACTTTGCAGGGGCCATTTGAGTATAACATAATACCATTCAGTTTTCCGTCCGACCATTGTGTGTCTTATACTCTGCATTAAGGTATTTTATTTATTCTGTTTCAGATATTCCCAGCGTTCAGATATGTGCACTGGTGAGGTTTAATTTCAATTTTTTTTTAATTTTAAATTTTTTGAATTTTGAAAATTTTTAATATTTTTGAAAATTTTTTATTCTGATTTTTTGAAAATTTTAATTTCATAAATATTTTCGAGTTTTAGTTCTAAATTGACAATTTTTTGAAAATTTTGAATCTTTTATTTTTAATTTAACATGTTGACTAAACTTATACAGGTAATTACATCCATCTTAGGCTTAGTCAGAAATAATTATCAGGAAGATAATGTTAAGAAAGGGCTGATTGAATGTAATAAGGCATCTAAAAAATTAAGAGATTCGATGAGATATGCTAAGACTATGGGGGAGAAGCAGCATTTGGAAGCCCAGATGAGGCAAATTATAACAATGAGAAAGCAACTGAAGGCTGAACAGAAGAAGGGGGCGGGGCTTAACACTCGACCGGAGACTGCTTACAAGAGGGTACAATGGGATGACTCTTTATCAGCATTCAACTCTAGAATTAGAACGGGAGTCATCTCAAACCTTAAACACAAGGACCCTGGCAGTTTTCTTAATGATTGTAAGGCCATATTTAAACGGAGAATCCAAAATGCTCTAAAAAATGACGCTGCAGTGAAAGTTAACACGGCATTCGGAGGAGAGTTTGAAATCGTTCAGGGAGAAAAAGTGCTTAACGATACAAAATATTTTACTACTTCAAACTCAGCCATATATCGAGACACCAATCTTGATGAATGGTTTGAAGAGAAAGTAATGGAACCTATCACTGCAAAATTGGAGGAATTCCAAGAGCGTGATAGTGGCTGGGCACTAAAAGCTGTTGTTAACCTGGGGGTCAACATCAACAAATTTACACCACAACTCGGATCCTCCTTCGTTGAACTTCCTCCTCAGATTAAAAGAAAAGAAGCATGCGTAAATGTCAAGAACGATGACGAGGCATGCTTTGCATGGGCTGTCATATCGGCATTATATCCTGCTACCAAAGATCCTCAAAGAGTATCCAAATATCCGCACTATTCTGATGTATTGAAATTAAAAGGTATTCAGTTTCCAATGACCATCAAACAAATTCCCAACTTTGAAAAGCAAAACAATATATCCATTAACGTATATATTTTGAAAAAGGAGAAGAATAACTATGTCACCCTCCCAACCTTACTAACAAAGAACACGAAGGATAAACATGTTAATCTGCTTTTGATTCAAGATAAATATGACGAGCAAGGTCCGATTAGATACCACTATGTATGGATAAAAAATCTATCCCGCCTCCTTTCCAAGCAGTTAAGCAGAGAAGATGGAACAAAATATTTCTGTGACGCCTGCCTACATTACTTTCGATCGCAAGAAAAGTTAAATATTCATAAAACATGCTGCAAAGGTCGATCAGATCTTATCTGTAATAGGTGCTTACAGCCGTTTTCATCATTAAAACAGCTTGAAGCTCACACTGAAGATTGTGTGAGAATTAATGAAACAGCCATTAAAATGCCTGAGGAGAGTAGAAAAATGCTTAGATTTAAGAATTATAAGAATAAGATTAAAGCCCCCTTTGCCGTATATGCAGATCTCGAAAGTGCATTGAAACGTACGGGAGATCCTAAGAAACATCAGGAACATATTCCTGTAGCAGTTGGGTATTTCTTCAAATGTTCATATGATGATACTCTCTCTTTTTATAACTCTTATCGAGGAAAGGACTGCATGAAATGGTTTGCAGATGAACTTAATCAGCTTGCTGAGAATGTAACTACAGTGTTTATGTGCCCATATGATATAAATATGACATCTCAGGAGGAAAGTGATTTTCATGTAGCCACTCATTGCCATATCTGCGAGCAGCGCTTTTCCCCCAGTGATAAGAAAGTCCGAGACCATGATCACATGATTCCTGAACACAATTATCGAGGTGCGAGTCACGAAGGGTGTAACATTAATTATCAAGACACCCACACCATTCCAGTAATATTTCACAACCTTAGCGGTTATGACGCCCACTTCATTGTTAATGATATTGCCACACACATCAAAGGCCCCGTAGATCTTCTTCCTATTACGAAGGAAAAATATATATCATTTACGAAACATATCGATGATGCTCGAATTAAATTCCGTTTTATCGACAGTTTTAGATTTATGGCTTCTTCTCTCGATAAGCTCTCTTCGTATTTGACAGAATATCCTAATCTCCGCTCTCAATTTTTATCACTGTCTGAGGAGAATTTCAATCTTCTAACTAAGAAAGGCATCATGCCATATGATTATATCGATTCATTCCAAAAATTCAATGAAACATGTCTACCACCACAGGAAGCATTTTACAATAAACTTGAGGATAAACCATGTCCACGTCGACATTATCGTAGAGCTCAAGACGTGTGGTCTTCATTCTCCTGCTCCACTCTCGGTGATTATATTGATTTATATATGAAAACGGACATTCTTCTTCTTGCAGACGTGTTTGAGCAATTTCGATCCAGTTGTCTCAAAACATATAATCTTGACCCAGCTCATTACTTTACTCTTCCCGGCTTCACGTGGGATGCAATGCTTAAGCATACAAAACAGGAACTAGAGCTTTTAACAGATCCAGATATGTTTTTGTTTGTGGAGCGTGGTATTCGTGGTGGTTTGAGTCAAGTATGCTCGAAACGCCGCGTCCACGCTAATAACAAGTATATGGAATCTTACGATCCATCGAAGCCCGACTCCTATCTAATGTATTTCGATGTCAATAATCAATACGGCTGGGCGATGTCGCAATTCCTTCCGTATGGAGGGTTTGAGTGGGTCGATGCCAACATCGATGTTCTGTCCATACCTGACGATTCTTCTGAAGGGTACTTTCTCGAGGTTGATCTGGAGTACCCCCAACATATCCATGATCGTCATAAAGATCTTCCGTTTTGCCCCCAATCATTGAACCCTAAAACTATGCTTTCTCCAAAACGTCCGCGAGAGCAAACCAAATTAATGGCTACACTTCATGATAAAGAGAGATATGTGATTCATTACAGGACCTTAAAACAAGCGCTAGCTCACGGATTGATATTGAAAAAGATTCACCGAGTCCTGAAATTTAAGCAGTCTCCTTGGCTAAAGAGCTACATTGACTTGAATACCAATCTCCGGAAGGCAGCGAAAAATGAATTTGAGAAAAACCTTTTTAAGCTCATGAACAACGCTGTGTTCGGCAAGACCATGGAGAATGTGCGCAAGCGCGTTGATATTAAATTGCTTACTGAATGGGAGGGTCGTTACGGAGCTGATGCCAGAATAAGCAGTCCCCTGTTTAAGAATGCTACTATTTTTAATGAAAACTTGGTAGCTGTCGAGATGCATAGAGCGGTAATATGGCTAGATAAACCAATATATGTGGGCATGAGTATACTGGATTTGGCAAAAACTACGATCTACGATTTTCACTTTGGGTATTTAGGTAGAAGGTTTGGTGAGAACTTTACGACTTGCTATACAGATACCGATAGTGTGATCGTAGAGATTCGGGAAAAAGATCCCTATGAGGCTATGAAAACAGACTGCCATCAGCACTTTGACACGTCTGACTATCCTAAAGATAATATTTATGGCATCCCCCAGGTTAACAAGAAGGTGTTGGGTATGATGAAGGATGAGAATAATGGCCGCATTATGACCGACTACATAGGTCTTCGATCGAAATTATACACTACAAAAGTAGCTATCCCAGATAATGATATAAAACAACTGAGAATGAAGTTGATAGATCAGGAATATGAGGATGATGAAATTGATAATATTATACGAAATTATGGTGTAACGAAGAAGGCGAAGGGGGTAAAGAAGTCTGTGGTAAATAGTAAAATTACTTTTGAGGACTACGTAGAGTGTTTAGATACTTCTACAACAAAGATCGCCTCGCAAAATCTTATACGCTCTGATAAACACCAAGTTTATTCTATAACTCAAAGCAAGATTGCGCTCAGCCCACATGATGATAAAAGATATCACCTTCCAGAGTCTTATGATACACTTCCGTGGGGGCACTATTTAATTGAAAATCTTGAGATAGATATTGATTAGATATACCACAAAGCAAGATTACAATAAGCCAGGCATATTTTAACATTTATCCTTGATGATCTGATTGACTTTAGGATTGATGCTAATTGAATATAGTCATTTTTTAAACTTTATTTATTACAACTACAATAATGATACATCTGAACCAGACAATTTTTTTATTATATTTCTCATATCACCCTTTAATATCACACATCATTTTTATATAATTAAGATTAGCATATTTAGTTGATTGTATATAGTCATTTATAAAACTTTATTATTACAGCTAACATAATGCTAAATATATTTGAAGCAGACTCTTTTATTATATTCCTTTTCTAAACCTTTCTCACATTCATCGTTTTTATATAATATGATAATTCTACTAGATCTTAGTTTTGCATGTATTATCTCTAAATTAAATAAAATTATTAAGATTAGCACATATAAAAAAAGATGTTTAGTTATGACCACTAAAAAGATATCTGATATGGACCAAAATAAATGGCAAAATAATGAGCCGTTCTGGTTAATTCTAGAGCTGTTGCTCATGTAGCCTTCAAGTTAAGACAATCGATAACTTAGTGGTCTTCTTTACTCGATTTAGTTTTAAGTCTTCGATAGCCTGTCACAAAACAGGAGTCGGAAAATCCCTAGTTTTAAAATTAGATAACCTAGATTTATCGAACAAATTTACCCTCGATAATTCATTCTGAATACTATAGAACATAGTAACTAATGAATGAGCACCAAAGTATCGATGTTTTAACATTAATAAGAATAAACAAAAGATGTCCATCAGATCAATAAAAAAGATGTCTACTAAACCAAGTTAAATATTGAGCAAATCTTAGTAAGTAAGTAAAGTATATTGTAATTAATAAATATGTTATCATATAATGTAAAATAATTCATTCATACTAACTGTTTTTCCTATACTAACATAACCTCTCCTGGTGGTCATGTAACCGTACCTTCACGTTGGTGACTGCTGTTAAGAACATATTTTGTTGTTTCAACAAATTTATGTTCGAACCTAATTGGTTACGTTCCTTTCATTGCATGCTTACATAATGACTGTAAAAGAAATCATTCATACTAACTGTTTGTCCTATACTAACATAACCTCTCCTGGTAGTCGTATAACCGTACCTTCACGTTGGTGACTGCTGTTAAGAACATATTTTTGTTGTTTCAACAAATTTATGTTCGAACCGAATTGGTTACGTTCCTTTCATCGCATGCTAGTAATCATTTTTATACATCGCTTTACATACATTCACTAACTTATTATCATTACTTTATTAACGTTTACACATATTTATTACATTTAACCGATACTTAACTGACCTGCTAACATTTTTTTCCGACAGTCTATGTAGCTATACACTCTAAATTAATTTATTGTCATAGATAAAATATAGTGTATATATGTATTTTTATTTTAACAACACTGCTTATTACACTATGTAAAAATGGCTTTTCTATGACAACATATACATCATATCAGCATATCAAACAGTTGTTTGTGTTATGCTATATTGTTATGTGATTTTTCTAAACATATATTTCCATTTTTTTTTACCTGAGACCGGAAGTACAATGCCAACCTACATAGTATTACCCTCCTTGCCGTAGATAAAATACAGTATGCGAATCGCAATACCATTTTTTTGTTTGGTGATTTTCATGATACTACCCAACTTTCCGTAGAAAAGACTTGTACGTGAGATGTTTGCTGGTTTGGCCACAGCGTAAGAATGGTATATGTTCATTGTAGAAATGTATGATAGGAGGGAGATCGAGGATGTTTGTTGGTCATACTGTAAGTATGGTATACGTTCTTCTAGATGGCTTGGGCATAGTTACGTGTTGCAGCCGACAGGTGGCGATTTGTATGACGAGATTATCAACTGTGATCGGATGTTTGATGGTTTGGTCATACTGTAAGAATGGTATACGTTCTTCTAGAGGGCTTGGGCATAGTTACATGTTGCAGCCGACAGGTGGCATGATTAGGCGAAGAACTGTAATAAACGTGGAATCCCCATTAAGTTGACAGGTCAAAATATCTCCAATAGCAACAAATATATCACCGTTTTGGCAGTGTTGCCATGTTTCTCCTTCCCTTCGATGTCTGTTGCGCTAAAATCAATAGCAACGAAGATATGATATAGTGCTGTTTTGTCATTGCTGACATCTTTGTTTTTATGTTAACATATTCAATATCCCCTCTTTTTCCCAACGAGACCATATTCACACGAATTGGACCAATAGAAACGAAGATATGATATAGTGCCGTTTTGGCAATGTCTTTGCATTTGATTTTCATGTTAACATATTCCTTCAGCCTTCCGCTTTCCACCAAGACCTCATACACGATGATCGATATAGTAGAAACGATGATACGATATAGTGCCGTTTTGGCAATGTTTTTGCGTTTGTTTTTCATGCGAGCATATTTAATATCCCCTCCCCTTTCCAACGAGCCACCTAACACCCCGCTCCGACCAATAGAAACAAAGATATGACGTAATGCCTTTCTGGCCTGCTCCGATGCATACAACACATACTATGTTCATCCCCATTTTTCTTCCCCTTTCCAATGATACGATCCGACAAGTCGTCGGCCTCCACCATAAAAAGCGTCAAAAATGAGCAGAATGGACCTTAAAATTTTTTTAAAATTTCCCCAGAATCTGGGGAAAAATTGATTTTCTATCTCACTCTAACACACAGGCTCTTATGGGAGGCGCTGTTGCCAGATGTTGTGAAACGTCCAGTTTTTCAGTAGATCTGGGGAAATTTTATTTTTGTGCGCTCGAACTGTTGCTGCCCTTTTACTTTGGCCTCCACCTACTTGGGCATTTGCCCAGCTCGTCGTCGGGGAATAAAGGAAAAATATTTATATTCTAATACATTTATCGTATGTCGTTGTAATAATATATACCGGTTTGTTGAGATTGGACTTTGATACAGTTTTTGAAGGAAAGGAAAGAAGGTTTACTATTAAAAATAAAACCTTTTTGTAAAAGTACAAATTTTCTATGAATAGTTCAAACGATAAAAAACACTTTTAACGTCACATGACTGTATTTTTTACTGACTTTTATAATGTTTAATTTAAAATTATATACAATTGGTGTAGAATGTAAACATACAACCCCGTGACGTCACGGCGCGTTTTGGGGTGGCTGGTATAAGTTGAATTTTTATCAAAACTTATCAATAAGTTAACAAAACTTTTTTATCTTTGATACAAGTTCTAAATTATGTTCTGTTGTGATTTATACCATTTTTTTCGAATTTAAAATTTGATGCAAGTTCCCTATTGTGGCTTAATCCCATATAATGTGATGATTTAATCTTCTAATTTTTTAATGAAATTTGAGCACGTAATTTATTAGTTTTTTTTAATTTATTTACACTTATTTTTAATTTGTTTATACCGATCTATTTCCACTAAAACATAATTTATATAATCGTAATCATCATCATTAGTCAGCCCTGATTTGTCCATTGTTGAACATAGGCCTCCTCCAGATATTTTTATCTGGAGGAGGCCTATATTCACATATTTTCTGTTCTGAGCTATAGGCTCTATAGGAGGAGGCCTATATTCACATATTTTCTGTTTCTTCTAACCAATTGGTCACAATTCTTTTGAGGTTCTCTGTCCCACACGTTGGGGGGTCTTAATCGACTTCGCTTAGTTGCCCGGAATATCCACTCGAGCAATTTTTTTCCACCTGTCGTCTTTCGTTCTAGTAAGATGTCTCCATTTTTGTCTTAAACGTAATATATTCGATAATATCGTCCCTACCATTTCCAACTATCGAATGTGAAAAATGGGGTTTTTCAGATTCCATACCTTGCCCTCGCATTATACGTGATACATCTTGTGGCAAATTCTCGTTATTATAGCTTGAATAGGAGCACGGAAAATGCCCTTGTTTTTGTAAACAGGTACCAGTATACTGCTTCTCCATTCGTCTGGCATTTGTCCGACTTCCATAATTCTATTAAATAGACCTGCTAGCCACCTTGTTCCTGTCTCTCCCAATGCTCTCCATACTTCCCCAGGAATATCATCTGGTCCTACCGCTTTTCCTTTCTTTATTTTTTGAAGCGCTTGAGCCACTTCCTCGTTGGTTATTTTGGTGACCATTGCTGCTACTGTCTCCGTTGACTCTACAGGCTGTCTGTCAAATTCTTCATTTAATAAGCTGTCAAAGTACTTTCTCCATCTCTTTTTGACTTCCCTTTCGTGAACTAGTATTTTATTATTTTAATCAGATTAGATGTATCCGAGATGAAAATAATAAAATACTAGTTCACGAAAGGGAAGTCAAAAAGAGATGGAGAAAGTACTTTGACAGCTTATTAAATGAAGAATTTGACAGACAGCCTGTAGAGTTAACGGAGACAGTAGCAGCAATGGTCACCAAAATAACCAACGAGGAAGTGGCTCAAGCGCTTCAAAAAATAAAGAAAGGAAAAGCGGTAGGACCAGATGATATTCCTGGGGAAGTATGGAGAGCATTGGGAGAGACAGGAACAAGGTGGCTAGCAGGTCTATTTAATAGAATTATGGAAGTCGGACAAATGCCAGACGAATGGAGAAGCAGTATACTGGTACCTGTTTACAAAAACAAGGGAGATATACAACAATGTACAAACTACAGGGCTATAAAACTGCTTAGCCACACCATGAAAATATGGGAAAGAGTAATTGACAGACGGATACGTGAAGAGACCGAAATATCCGAGAATCAATTTGGCTTTATGCAGGGTAGATCAACAACAGATGCAATTTTCATTATAAGGCAGTTGATGGAAAAATACAGGAGTAAAGAAACAAACGCTCATATGGTATTCATTGATCTTGAGAAAGCATATGATAGAGTTCCTCGAGAGATTCTGTGGTGGGCACTCAATAAGAAAGGAGTCCCTGGTGAATATGTAAAGATTGTGAGGGATATGTATGAGGGAGTAACGACTAGTGTTAGGACAGGTGTGGGAGAGACTGATAAATTTCATGTGAAAGTAGGATTGCACCAAGGCTCTGTGCTTAGTCCGTATTTATTCTCATTAGTTTTGGACCAGATAACAGCGAAACTACAGGGTAACATTCCATGGTGCTTAATGTATGCTGATGATGTCGTGTTAGTAGGAAATAGTGAAAGAGACTTAGAACAAAAACTGGAACAGTGGAGACAAGCTCTGGAGGAAAAAGGTTTAAAACTTAGTAGGACAAAAACAGAGTATTTGGAATGTTCATTTAAAGATGGAGCTACTACAAATAAAATGGTATCTTTGGATGGTGAAATGATTGTGAAAAGCAATAGTTTTAAGTACCTAGGATCGGTATTACAGAGTAATGGAGAAATAGATGGAGATGCATGCAGTAGAATTAGGGCTGGATGGATGAAGTGGAAAGAAGCGAGTGGTGTGTTGTGTGACAGAAAAATTCCAATGAAGCTGAAGGGAAAATTCTATAAAACAGCCATAAGACCGGCTATGATGTACGGGACTGAATGTTGGGCAGTGAAAAAGAAAGAGGAACAACGAATGCATGTGGCGGAAATGAGAATGCTTAGATGGATGAGTGGAGTGACAAAGAAGGATAAAATTAGAAATGAGTATATTAGGGGAAGTCTAGGTGTGGCACCAATTGATGCCAAAATGAGAGAGCATAGGTTAAGATGGTTCGGTCATGTTCAACGTCGAGACGTTAATCACCCAATACGAAGAATAGCTGAAGCGCAGATTCCTGGAAGGAGTAGGAGAGGAAGACCAAAGAAGACCTGGGGGGAGGCGATAAGGCAGGACATGTTGGTAAAGGGGATTAACATTGATATGACCCAAGACAGAATTGTGTGGAGAAATGCAATTAGGGAAGCCGACCCCGCATAGGGATAAGGCAAAGAGAATGATGATGAGGAGCACGGAAAATATGCTGTTTAAACCATCGAATATGAACATTTTTTCATTTGGTTGACTGCAAACTGACGAAAATGGTTATATTCGATATTTTGTTTTGTATAAATATAACTAATGGTATATTTTTGTACAACGCTAAATGTCGAATGTGTCACATCCGTTAGTTTGTGTCGTAATTTATTCAACAGTTGTGTGTGTGTGTGTGTAGAGGAAAGGGATGGCCTTAGACGCAGTCTATTAGCCACAGAATTTATTTTTATTCATACGCATATTTATATTAGATGTATATAAGATTAAATATCGATATTAGCTTCTTTAACGAAATTTATTATAGCATCGAAGACGAGTTTATTATTGCTAGATAACAGGGAACCGATGTTGAGAGGGAGAGGTGTGTTGTGTTCTATTAAGGAATTATATAGTTTAAAAATAGCTGTGCTATTCTTTTGACACTCCAGGAACATGTGGTTAATGTCACCTATGGACATGTTGTCACAGTCACATAACGGGGAGTTAAGTATCCCTAATTTATGAAGGTGCGCCGGAAAACGGCCGTGATTCAATTTTAAGCGAGTTATAACTGAAGTATGTCTTTTGATATAATCAAAAGTCGTATGCGGTATTTTATTTGGAAGTTGTGGATAAAGCTGAAAATAAAGATTTTTCGATGTCTTGCTAAAATTATTGTAAGATTCTGTCCATCTGTCTTTAATAGATTTTTTTAATTTAGTACTTAAGTCGGTATGTGAAAATATTTTTACGAATTTATCTGATTTACAAGCTTCTTTCGCTTCATAATCAACCCTTTCGTTACCGATAATACCGCTGTGACCTTTTACCCATATGAGAATTATTTTTTTATTTTGCTGATTTAATTGGTACAATAAGTTTTTTATTTCACAAATTAATTCTTGATTATATATATTTATTGGAGGTCCTTCAATAGCTTGCAAAACGGACTTAGAATCTGACATAATACAAACAGTTTGAACTGGATTTAGCGTGCACCATAATAGGCTTTTTTTAATCGCCAAGGACTCGGCGCTGTAAATAGAGAATATATCCGCTAGTTTAAATTTTTCGACATGATTGATGTGTGAAACAAAAAATGCTGCACCTATTCCAACCTCACTTTTGGACCCATCTGTAAATATTTTAGTTACATCCTTTCCAAAAGCATTCAATGTGGTGGTGAGTATTAGGTTATTTAAATTAGGGATTTCTGAATATTCAGGGTATATAATTGTTGGCCGAAATATGATACTTTGATAACTATATTGAAATATTGGATATATGGGACTATTTACTATAAAAATTTCATAATGGTTGGTATTAACAAAGCCATCTGCCAAGGGAGGGGAATTTTTTATCCTCCAATAAGGTGTTGTAAGATTACAAGTGTTAATAAAAGCTATTTTCCGGATCATACTCGTATTAAATGTTCTGTATTTAATTATTTGTTTTTCAGCTAAGTACTGTCTACGTATATTTAATGGGGGTTCTTGTATTTCTGCAAGGACTGCTTGGTTAGGCGATGACATCATTAGACCCATACAAATTTTTAAAGCCTTATATTGTATACGATCAATAGTGATTAGATTCGTTTTGGATGACGCCCCGTATAATGTACAACCATAGTCCAATATGGAACGAATATATGCTTTGTAGAATGTATACGATACAGTAACATCTGCTCCCCATTTTTTTTTGGAAACCACTTTTAGTAGATTTATGCCGTGTTCGGATCTTTTTTTAATATATTTTATGTGGTTAGTCCAAAGCAGTTTTTTATCTAGTACTATACCTAGGTACTTATATTCGTCGACGAATGGAATCGTGAACTCGTCTAGACAAGCAGCTCTAGCAGTTCTAACTCGGTGACGAGTAAAACATACCAAGGCAGTCTTATCCTGAGAAACACTGAATCCCATGTCATTAAACCAACCTGTTATCAAATGCATACATTCATTTAAGTCATCTAAACATTTCTCATATGAACCATGGCTGAAGTAAAAACATAAATCATCCGCGTATTGTATCATGTTGAATTTATCACCTACTAACGTATGCAGATCTGCAGTGTATATATTAAATAAAATAGGGCTCAATACAGACCCCTGAGGTAAACCGTTACATACTGTGTGTGGACCATGTAATACGTTATTATGATCACGTAAAAATATTTTTCTATTATGAAAGATACTTAAGATATTGGTACATACAGTTTTATTAATTCCAATTTTTTCCATCTTTTTTGATAAAATATTTAGGTCAACTACATCATAGGCCCCTGTTAGATCTATGAATAAACATAATGTATATAGGTTTCTGGAAAAACTTATTTGTATATCTGAAACTAAGTGACTCACCGCATCTATTGTTCCCCGTCCTCTGCGAAAACCATATTGAATGCTTGGTAAAAGGGACCTATATTCCACAAAATGTTCTAATCTAAACTTAATTAATCTTTCGAATGTTTTGGTCACGCATGATATTAACGAGATTGGGCGGTATGATGATGGAATTTCTGGATCTTTATAAGGTTTAAGTAACAGACAAATTATAATATTTTTAAAGCAGTCATAATATTTTTGTTTCCTCCACCAGTCATTAAATAATTGCAAAAGAAAATTTTTAGCAGAATATGGTAAGTTATAAATTATTTTATAAGTAAAGCCATCTAACCCGGGAGCTGTGTTCCGACTATTTTTGATCGCTAAATCCAATTCGTCCATTGTGAAAGAAGTAGACAATTCATCTTCATGATTAAATGGGAATTTGTTAACTGATTTAACCACAAAATTAGAAGCAGAAGGAGGACCTATTTTGTTTAGTATTTCCTCTATTAATTTTTTTGAAAGAGGTTTTTTGGGACAATGAAAATTTTTATTATTTACAGCTTTAACGAACTTCCAAATTTCAGTTAGTGGTGTATTTTTATTAAGTTTATTTAGGAAGTTAATCCAGCTACAACGTTGTTTGTTTTTAAATAAACGTTTAGCTTGGGCAGCTACGTTTTTATAAACTAAATAATTATTATGATTGGACAGAATTCTATAATTTTTTAAGGCCGTTTTCCGTTTTTCTACCATCTTACTACATTCCTGATCCCACCAAATTGGTCTTGGGGAAATGGGAGTAAAAGATTTTTTAACAGGCATAGACCGAGTCGCTGCATTGGAAATCATTTCGAAAAATGTTGATGCATTACTTGTGTTATTTTCAGTAAGTAACTGAGTAACATCTTTTTCCAAGAGTGTTTGGAATAATTCCCAGTCTGCGCATGTGTCATTCCACTTAGTGGATGGGTTTATTGAAAAATTTGAAGGCTTAATTTGGATGTCGATAGCTATTGGGTAGTGGTCCGATCCCATAGTGTCATCTAAAACCGTCCAAGTTAATTTATCAACTAAAAAATGAGAGGTTAATGTTATGTCAACAGCTGAATGATTTCCACTAGAGTTAATTCTAGTGGGAGTACCATCGTTTAATACAACAAGGTCTAGATGATCTATTGCATCTACTAAAATTTTACCATGTCGATCATCAGGTATAGGTCCCCACCTATCATGGTGCGCATTAAAGTCTCCGCAAAAAAGAGTATGGGACTTGAACTGCTGAAATAATTGTAGCCAGTCGGTAAAATTGACAATCACGTCAGGTGGTCGGTAAATAGACACTATTGATAAGTTTATAGAAGGTAAAGTAATTGCGCACACTTCTAAATCTATGTTTAACGGCTGGATGATATTAACCTCTTTAAAACCGAGCCCTTGCGCTACAAAAATACCAACGCCACCATAACCATCAACTCTACATTTTCTAACTAAATTGAACCCTTTCAAAAAAAAGTTTTCGTCAGGCTTAAGCCATAGTTCTGATATAACAATGATGTCAATAGTTGTACTGTTAACAAAATTAATTAAACTTGCTTTATTTGATTTTAAAGATCTGCAGTTCCACTGCAAAATATATAGTTTGTCTTTTTTAATATTATGGTCAGGAATCGGGAAGGTTAATAATATTCGGATTCAGATCCACTAATATTAATGTCCATTCCATCTGTGTGATTGTCGGTATCAAACATATTATTAACAAATTCTCTTATATCTGATTCTGCAAAAGAAACTGGGCTAGACGGAAAACTTTTTTGAAGTTGTTTAACGAATGTAGATAGTATAAGTACTGACTTTTCTTTATAGTTCATATATTCGTCCCTATAAGGATTAGGAAGAACAGTATTAGCATTTGATTTTAATTGGGGGGTTTTTTTTATTGGTGACATTTCTGTAGTGGGAGATAGTGGGGAAGGTTTTCGTTTTTTGGAAGTAGGAATATTTGTTTTGATAAAGGGTTTCCTTAATACGGCTGAAGAACTCTGAGAAGATGTTTGCCTTACTTCAGGCAATGGTGGAAAGTTGTTAATATTATTTAACACCGAGAACCTGTTATTCGTAATAATTTTGGCATAGGAAGGATTTACATACATATTTTCAGCTTCTTTAAAGGAAATGTTTTCCTGAGCCATAATATGTTTAATTTGTTTTTGTTTTGTGAAAATAGGGCATTTACGGGAGATTGAAGTGTGTTCACTGTTTTTACAGTAAATACAAACATTTTCTGATTGACACTCATCTTCCAGATGATCCAAACCTGTGCATTTTTTGCATCTGCTTTCTTTAGATTTGCACTGTCTGGCCGAATGGCCATAACGCAAACATTTAAAGCATTGGACAACCGGTTGTACATAAGGTTCTACTTGAAAGTTACAAAGATTAATTTGTATGTTTTGTGGGATTTCATTGCCCAGAAATTGTACTATAATCATTTGTCTGTTAACTAAACTGGAATTTCCGTCTGTGTCTATAATTTTTCTTTTCATTCTTTGAACGCTTACAATTTGTTTATTGGAAATGATGGCTTTTAGTAGATACTCCTCGGAGAAAGTCGTATCAACCATTCTGACGATGCCTTTTTTATGGGTGTAAAATTTAGGGATATATGCTACTAAGTTATTTTGATTTATAACATAATGATTTACTAGCGAATTAGCGGATTCCATAGTTTTAAATATGACTTTTACGCGGTTTATTCCTACCGATTTTATATCCTCCACTTGTTTACTTAATTTCTCCTCCGGGAGTATATAGTGACCAATTTTAATTGGGAAAAGCCTTCCAATATGTTTTTCTTTACTTTCCACGAAAACAAAATAAGGACCTTTATCGCCTGGTCTATAACGATTTTCTAAATCAATAATATTATTATAACTAGAATCAATATTTTCTTTTTCAGTATTGTTCGGACAATTATTTAAATTTAAATCGGGCGGTTTCCCGCCCGTATTTTCCCCCATGGTTTATAAAATATTAGAAATGTTTTTAAATAATATTTGTAAATAAAATATATAAATCGTAAAATCAAAACCAAACTCTTAAATATAAATAGGAAACAATAGTTGAAATACTAGGTATTTCAATTAAAATATAATTAGCAGGTAATATACTTATCTCAGCAAAAAGTAAAAATACCAGCACACGAATTTATGTCCGCACTATTAGACTGATGAATTCGAACTGTGTATTCAACAGTTATTCAATTATAATCTCTAAACTGTCGAAAATGCTAAACTGCTGAGATGAATAAAATGCACGTGTTTTTAATAAGTGCTAATTTTGTTTCAGTATCGCTTCCAAGAAATTATTTTGAGGCAGTTTATGATTTCATTTTAACGGATTTTCATTATTTGATTATATGGTTATTCGCTATTATACATTCGCTACTTTGAATCATCGGACCAAAACAAATATTTGATTAATACAAAAAGCAAAGTAACGAATGTGATTTTTTGAAAAGAAAGAAATGATTCAGTTCGAATTTGTTATCAATCTAACAAGGATTAAACATTACATACAAAAAATATAAAAATTTTCCCATTTGTCAATGCGCTGATTCAGAAGTCTCTAAAAAATATTTTGCTCTCCTGAAAAGTACAGCTGGTTCCAAAAAAAACTGATACGACTCTTAAAGCGTATTGTAGAAAATTGAGCAGTGTATTTTGAAGGATAAACAATTATTATTTACATTCTGTCACTGTCACTGCCAAATCTTAAAATTTGTCACATATACCCTATTCCACGAACATACGCCTGTTTTGGATAACTTCGACAACGAATATTTTACTGTGCAAAATAAGAAGAACGAAAGTAAATTGCAAATTACATTATTGTTTATTGGAATAATTATTAGCGCCATTTACTTTCGTACTTCGTATGTTGCACAGTAAAATATTCGTTGTCGAATTATCCAAAACAGGCGTATGTTCGTGGAATGGCCCATAACTTCTGTTCAATATCAAAAAATGGCTGTTTGTTTATTTTATTATTTGTCTGTCATTATAAATATAATATATTGTCAGATCAATCAAACACTTCTCAAAATGATCAAATCTTATTAAGAGTCGTATCAGTTTTTTTAGGAACCAGCTGTACCTACCACTTTTCACATTCGATAGTTGAAAATGGCAGGGACAAATGTTTGACTCTTATTTTTACGTTGTGTCAATATTGTTCTACCGGTGTTTTTGTGAGAGTTAAGGTTTCTGTGGTGGGATCACGATCGGTAGAATTCTATTTTGCTGACGTCACAAAACGAATTTTACAATGTGAGAATCGACGGTTGCTAGACAACGTGACGTCAGCAAAATAGAATTCTACTCATCGTGATCCCATCCCTGCTCCATATATTATGAGAGCTGGTAGAACGCACTGGTTAAAAGCTGTCCTTTTTAAATGGATTGAGATATGTGTTTTAAACACGTCTCTCATTTTTCCGAATGAAGCCCAACCTAAACTTATTCTTCTGAGTATATCGCAAACAGTGGCGTGAACACGTGTATCCGCTAAAGACAGACGGGCAAGACATTCCTGTTTTATCCGCAATCAAACACCGCGTGTGAAAGCTGCATATGTGACGATTGCTAATGCGCCAATCAAATAACAGTAATATTGGTAAGCCTTTTTATCAACTTGATTATGCTATTGTTTGATTAACCTTTAATTACCTCCTGAATTCATTTTGAACCACACCCTATATAGTTCAGAGAAATAGGGAAAAAAATATCTTGTTTGTAACACAACCCCGTCCAGGCCGAAACCAAATTTTTTGATATACATAATCTATAATAATACAATCTATAATAATAACATCTATTATATGGACATCTATAATATGAACATCTATAATAATAACATATGTTTCCTGCAGCCGATTTTGATGATATGCATAGTTATAAACAAATGAAGATCAAAAAATGGTAAATTTTTGCTTTTTTCGTCTATTACCAAAAAGTTAAGCATTTTAAACAAATTTAAGAGTAAGAAACTCATGAAAACTTCAATATGGCGTTCGCTGAATATGTCTATCCTTATTGGTTGCTTAGAAAATTGCAAAATAAATCATAAATTTTGAGTTTTTATAAATATTCATAACTTTTGTAAAAATTAACTTAGAACCCTCTTATTACACAGAATACTGAAACTTCTGGTGCTTAAATCATACCCTAAAGTTCAAAGCAATTGGTAAAATAGTTTAAAAGTTATTTAATATGTTTATCCCAAATTCATTTTTTTGCAACACTATAAGTCAGAAAATGATGAAGTTACAGTAATACTTTGGATAGTTTATGAAAGAAGAAAATTTACTCTATTAATTTAATTAAAAAAATCATTCTAATAATTGCAAAATTATTTTGCAAGTATATGTGAATTAAAAACGGGAGGGCTAACTTCGTCCCTAATTGTCCTAGGGCAATTGTTTTTCTTTCTAAATGTGTATAAAATTTCAATCTTTCTAAATATGAAAAAATAATTTTTCTACGGGTAACGGTTAAAAAGTTATTCTAATTGTTTATAATTTATAAGTAAGCAAAAGTCGACATGTTTTTGCAAAATAATTTTACACTGTTTAAAATTAGTTTTTGTAATTTTTCTTGATTAATTTAATAGTATAAATTTATAATATATAATATATAATTTATAACAGTATAAGTATTACTGTAACCTCATAATTTTCTAATTTATAACGTTGCAAAAAAAATGAATTTGGGATAAACAAATTAAATAACTTAAAAACTATTTTACCAATTGATTTGAAATTTAGGTTATGATTTAAGCACCAGAAGTCTCAGCATTCCGTGTAATAAGAAGGTTCAAGTTAATTTTTACGTAAGTTATGAATATTTTCTAAGCAACCAATAAGGATAGACATATTCGGCGAACGCCATATTGAAGTTTTTTATACGATTTATGAGTTTCTTACTCTCAAAGGGCCTAGCCGGGTAAGATGGTGAAAAGTGCCCCCAACTCGATTTAAATTCCATATAGGCCACTTTTTAGCACTTATAGAGGAACTCACTTTCTGAAATTTTTAGCCCCCTAAGTGGTCACGTGACCCCCCTAGAGCCTATTTAGGCTTTTTAGGTTTTCATTTTTTATCTCAGCCGCATCAAGAGCTAGTCAAAAACTTTATTTAAAAAAGTTGTAAGTTTCAAAAAGATCTATATGAAATTTTTTTTTTATTTTTTGGCGGGAAATTCGAATTTTTAGAACAATTTAAAACTTTTAAATAACTCTGAAAAAAAAACTAAGACACTCGTTTCTACGAAAATCAATTATAACGTTTATTTTTGCACAATCTTTCACCCTGAATTTTTTTAGATTTTTAAAATGGGTGAAACGTACCTTTAAAAATAAAAAACCGCATTTTTTCGTTTTTTTTTCGTTTTTTGATACAATTTTATACATGTTTTTCAAAAAAGGTAACACCGTCACTGTAATAAGTAAAAAACTGAAAAATAATTGGGGTTTGCTTTATAAAATTTTTTTGTAACGCCATCCATTTTCAAGATACAGGGCGTTGAAGAAAACAAAATTTTACACATTTTTTACGATTTTGCTGAAACTACTGGCAACATTGTAATAAAACTTGGCGGGTTTTAAGAGGTAGTTATTGTGCATGTTTTGACATACAATTAAGGATTTGATATTCATCATTGGCGCGCATAGGGGTAATGGTGTGAACTTTTTAAAGAATAAAGATAGTACTCCACTGACATATTTCAAATTAGCCATCGTTTTTGGATTCCTCGTTCAATTTGTGACAAAAAATCTATCTTCTTATTTTTTCATACGACGCGCCATTTTTATTCAAAAAATAAAAGATCTTAATCCTTACAAAGCATTCGAACTTCTAGTAGTTTCTACATCTACATACATAATATATTATACTCGTACATCCATTATAAAAATTAATTCGAATACTTTGGAAGCGTTAAGATATTTTAATTTTTGCAACAAAACGGCGCGTCGTATGAAAAAATGGGAAGATAGATTTTTTGTCACAAATGGAACGAGGAATTCAAAAATGATTGTTAATTTGAAATATGTCAGTGGCGTATCATCTTTTTTTCTTTAAAAAGTAAAGACCATTACCCGTATGCTCGCCAATGATGAATATAAAATTCTTAATTGTATGTCAAAAAATTCACAATAACTACCTCTTAAAACCTGCCAAATTTTATTGCAATGTTGCCAAAATTTTGTTTTCTTCAACGCCCTGTATCTTGAAAATGGATGGCGTTACAAAAAAATTTTATTAAGCAAACCCCAATTATTTTCCATTTTTTTATCTATTCTAGTGACGGTGTTACCTTTTTTGAAAAACATGTATAAAATTGTATCAAAAAACGAAAAAAAACCGAAAAAATGCGGTTTTTTATTTTTAAAGGTACGTTTCACCAATTTTAAAAATTTGAAAAAATTCAGGGTGAAAGATTGTGCAAAAATACACATTATAATTGATTTTCGTAAAAACGAGTGTCTTAGTTTTTTTTTCAGAGTTATTTAAAAGTTTTAAATTGTTCTAAAAATTCTAATTTCCCGCCAAAAAATTTAAAAAAAAATGTTTCATATAGATCTTTTTGAAACTTACAACTATTTTAAATAAAGTTTTTGGCTAGCTCTTGACGCGGCTGAGATAAAAAATAAAAACATAAAAAGGCTGATTAGGCTCTAGGGGGGTCACGTGACCACCTAGGGGGCTAAAAATTTCAGAAAGTGAGTTCCTCTATATGTGCTAAAAAGTGACCTATATGGAATTTAAATTGAGTTGGGGGCACTTTTCACCATCTTACCCGGCTAGGCCCTTTGTTTAAAATGCTTAACTTTTTGGTAATAGACGAAAAAAGCGAAAATTTACCGTTTTTTTATCTTTATTTGTTCACAACTATCTATGTATATCATCAAAATCGGCTGCAGGAAACATATAGGTTATTATTATAGATATCCATACTACTCAAAAAATTTGGATTCCGTCTGGAGGGGGATGTGTCACGAGAAAAATCTTATTTCTCTGGACTAATAATACTGTCCTCAAGCTTTGAAATTATTTGAATAATTGTACATGTTTTAATTATACACATGCCCTTTGGAGGGATTTTTAAATATATATTTATATATAAATACTTTTTTTTCAATTAAATACAAATGATAGTATTTCATACATTCCATTTATTAAAATTTATAAAATAATATTTTAAATTTATTTCAGCATTATACAAATGTCAACATCGTTATAATTTTAATTACTGGAATATTTGGTAATTGATAGTAATCATTGAATTTTCATTGTAATATATTTTATCAAAGACATTTTATTTTGAAAATAAATATTTACAAACTCTATACCAGATTTTAACATATTATGTTTTATTGGTAATTATTCGCATCAACCATGCAACTAAATAAATATTACACATTTTATTTTTGTCGACAGTCGACAGATACATTTTATCTGACAATGAATTATTTTTTCTTTAATAAATAATAAAATGCAGGGGTGAGCGGGCAGGAGTCAGTTGGCAAATTTGCAAAAAATAATAATGTATATAAAATAAGTGCTTGAAATATTCATGATTCATCTCAATACACTTCAAATAACATTTTTCAATCGAATCTATAATGCGAGCAAGCGTAGTCATCTATGACATTTAACTCGATAGCTATCCAATGTTTTAGATCTTAAGCATTGAGAAATCCATAGGAGTGATGTCTGGGGACATTGGAGGCCACGTAGGTTTCCACGTCTACCGATCCACCCAGGAAAATTGTTCGATCTATCCAAAAACTGTTTTAATAAAAACAAGTTAAACAACAATAAGGGCAAAAATGATGTATCATCTTTTTTTTGAGACTGTAAATCATCGTGGCTACCTTAATATACTGCTCTCTAAATATTTATTTGAGTTTTATAATTATCTGTAGGATTTTAGTCGAGATATAAATAAGCTTCCCAAATAGGCGAAGCAGTAAAGCACTAAAATAGACAAGACGGTTCTTAATAATTCTTTTTGCATTCGATTCGTGAATGCGCCAGGAAACTTTGTGATCTTTAGCCATGATATAATATTGAAAAACTGCATACAAAAAATGCATTCCTAAAGTGCATCTCAAACAGACAATAAAAAAAATTCAGAACTCGTCAATTATCGGCGGAAATGAGTTCAATTTTGTTACTCGGGAAGTTTTTGGGGTCGCTGAAAACGAATATAACGTCGAAAGTGATCTCCGGAGTACCTGGTGCCCAGGGTACCTACTGTTAACATTGTCTTGTGGAGTTTTCGGGTAATTCATTTAAAAATCATCATTCGGGGGGTTTTGGGGGTCGCTAACGACGAATATGACATCGGAAGTGATCTCCGGAGTACCTGGAGCCCAGGGTACCTACTGTTAACCTTGTCTTGTGGAGTTTTTGGGTAATTCATTTAAAAATCATCACTCGGGGGGTTTTGGGGGTCGCTAACGACGAATATGACATCGGAAGTGATCTCCGGAGTACCTGGTGCCCAGGGTACCTACTGTTAACCTCGTGGTGTGGAGTTTTCGGAAAAAATTTATTAAAACAATAGTCAAAAATTATTACTCGGGGGTTTTTGTGTCGCTGACGACGAATGCTTCCGATGTCATACATCGGAAATGATCTCCGGAGGACCTGGTGCCCAGGGTACCTACTGTTTACCACGTCTTTTGGAGTTTTCGGCAAATTCATTAAAAATTAGTCAAAAATCATTAGTCACGAGATAAACAGTAGGTACCCTGGGCACCAGGTACTCCAGAGATCACTTCCGATGTCATATTCGTCGTCAGAGACCCCAAAAACTCCCGAGTAATGAATTTTGACTAATTTTTTAATAAATTTGCCAAAAACTCCAGAAAACGAGGTAAACACTAGGTACCCTGGCTACCAGGTACTCCGTAGATCACTTCCGATGTCATATTCGTCGTCAGCGACCCAAAAACCCATAAGTAATGATTTTTGGCTAATCAACGAAAACTTTTCGTTTATAAATTTGAAAAAGTCTGTGTGTTATTGCGTTGCCGCTCCTGCAATACTTAGAGCAGGTGTATCGATGGATTCTTATGTAGTTTTGCCTTCTGAATCCAAATCTGAAAACGGCATTTCGATATCTCTAACCGTCTTCGAGATAATCGACCTCAAAATCTAAAATGTGACGTCACAATCCGGTTATTTCCTACCGACGCACTAAACGTCAGCTCAAATGGTTGATTAGGAAGAAGGTTACTTTTTTAATCTCAATTTGTTCAGCAAAGCATAGTTTATTTACATTTGAGTTTGACACTTCGTGAATGTCAAACTAAATTTTAAAATAAGTATTAATAAAACATCAATGACATTTGATAGTGAATTTAATTATTATATAAAATAAATAAGATGTTCAAAAATACAACTTGAGTATATTTTAAAAGCAATAATTTATTAAGTAGGTATATATTTACGAGTATACGGCCTACCCTTTATAATAAATGGACTGTTCCATTTGTTATGAAATTAAAATACAGGGTGTTCAGAAACTCTACCGACAAACGGAGGTTCCTCAGATAATTTTAAGACAATTTAACCCAATTCATCTAGTCCGAAAATGCTTCCTAAAGGAGCTAGAGCTGTTTGAAGATAGCGTCTGGTAATTAGTTTATCTTAAATATCTCCAGAACGCTTCTATTTAGAAGAATAAAAATCGGTACACATATTTATCTTCCAGGGATAAATCGATTTCATTAATTGCAAATTTCTAGTACCGGTCATAGGCGTTCGTTTGGGCAGGGCATCAGTTATATTATCGCATAACTTTTTTGTTTTCAATTTTTAAGCACTTTTGAGTCTGGATTATTAAAATGTAAGGTATTATAGTACTAAAAGGTACTCTTACTTTAAGTCGATAGGATACACTGTTTTCTAGAAAAATTGATTTGAAAATTTTTCGTTGTTTGAATATCAAAAAAAAAATCAATAAAAAAATATTTAGAAAAACCAGAATTGGTACATTTATTTATTTTCCAGAAATGAATCGATTGTATTAATTGTGAATTTCTAGTACCGGTCATAAGCGTCCATTTTGGGTAGATCAACGGTTATTTTATCGCATACCTTTTTTGTCTTTAATTTTTAAGGATTTTTGACACTAGATTATTAAATTATGAGGTATTCTAGTATTAAAAGTTACTCTTGCTTGAAGTTGGTAAAATACACCGTTTTTTTTTTAATTTTCAAAAAAATTTTCAAATTCAGGAAACGAAAAATTTTCAGAAAACGGTGTGTCCTACCGACTTAAAGCAAGAGTATCTTTTAGTACTAGAATACCTCACAATTTAATAATCCAGTATTAAAAGTACTTCAAAGTTAAAGAAAAAAAAGTTATGCGATAAAATAACCGTTGCCCCACCCAAAACCACCACCCAAAGTCACCATAGATGGAATCGATTTATCTCTGGAAGATAAATATGTGTACCAATTTTCGTTTTTTCTAACTAAAAGCGTCCTGGAGGTATTTAAGAAAAACTAATTACAAGACGCCATCTTCAAAGAGCTCTAACTCCCTTAGGAAGCATTTTCGGACTAGGTGAATGTGGTTAAATTGTCTTAAAATTATCTGAGGAATCTCCTGTCTTCGTTTCTCGGTAGAGTTTCTAGACACCCTGTATAGTCGGTTCGCTAAACTCGACACAACTGGCTAGTGACTTTAGTAGGTAATTTTTTGTTTTTTGCGAATTTTGACAAAATTGGCAAAATTACTAATTATTTAGTAATTATTAACTAGGTAATGTAATTATTTTTTTTTGGCAAATTGGCAAAATTATTGACTAAAATCACTTGCCACTTGCCAGTTGTGTCTGAGTTCAGTGAACCGACAGTATATGAAATAATATTGTTTGGTATAAAAAATTATGGTCTGATATGTGCAATTCTAATGGAAAAAAATATTGGAAGATTTTTCTCAAATTATGGATACCAACATTTTAATTTATAACTGTTTTATTTTTAATTTGACGAAGGAAAGTTATTCTTCATAAAAAGCTATTTATGTTCTAAGATTTATGATGCAACCAACATATTATATAAAGTTTTATTAATTTTATACGAGGTATATAAAAATATAAATTTAGATCAAGATTAAACTACCTTTATAGTTCATAACATTTAAATTAGAATGATATAATTGCACATTAAAACATAATTATTAATTCTAAACTACTTTTCATAATAGCAATTTTCCATATTACGTTAAAATACGTAAATAAACAAAGTTTTCGTTATGATAATGCTCGCATTTTCAGCTTGCAGCAAAAATTATATTAAGTAGTATAACTCACGCCATTTACTTGGTGTCCGTTTCTGTTTTTGTTTTGTTTGTAGTTTTTTATTATTTTTGTAAGCTTTGTCCACAAATTGGTAAAATTTTTTGACAATAAAGCATACTTTACTTAGTTACTTGTTTTTTAATGAAATTGCCGAAAACTTCAGAAGAAGTAGGTACCCTGGGCACCAAGTATTCCGAAGATCACTTCTGATGTCATATTCGTCGTTAGCGATCCCAAAAACCCCCAAGTAATTATTTTTGACTAATTTTTTAATAAATTTTTTGCTGAAAACTCCACAAGACGAGGTAAACAGTCGGTACCCTGGGTACCAGGTACTCCGGAGATCCCTTTCGACGTCATATTCGTTTTCAGTGACCCCAAAACCCCTGAGTAACAAAATTGAACTTATTTCCGCCGATAATTGATGAGTTCTGAATTTTTTTTATTGTCTGTTTGAGATGCTCTTTAAGAAAGCATTTTTTGTATGCAGTTTTTCAATATTATATCATGGCTCAGGATCACAAAGTTTCCTGGCGCATTCACGAATCGAATGCAAAAAGAATAAATTATTAAGATCCGTCTCGTCGTTTTTTTTTAGGAAGTTCAGTGCTTTATTTCTTCGACTAAAAGTCTACAAGGTGCAAGACAAATGCAACCTGCTATATATTTTTTTGTATCTACACATAATCTAAATGCTTAATCAATGTTTTAATGTTTTCCTCATTAATTAGTTTATATTATAACGCATCTCCAAAACGCATTTCTTCACTTTGTTTTTATGCCAGAATTATTCTCATTTTGTTGTTTTTTCATTATTTTTGTAGGTATTTATTTTATTTGGAGCTTTTTCATCAACTTACAATCCAGCTTACGTCACTGTAAACACGTCATTTCACAATGACGTGGGATGTCAACCGTGCTCTTTTTCCTTTCCCTATTAAATATATATTTCTCTTTGCCGACGTAAACTGGTGGAGCGTGCCTCGCCACACTCCATCGGCTCCCAGCTTAACACAATTTTCCACATTCCTTGCGCTCGTCATGGTATTTAAATCCCAATTATAAAATTACCACCCCACATTCCCTGTGGCAACTTTGGCGTTAAAGCCATCCATTACCCTTTTATCAATTGTTGTACTTAATTATTCATAATCAGTTAATTAAATTGAAAATACAATCGTTAAAGGTGCATATTTCTGTCCTTATTCGTTTAAAAGCTTTTGAAAAAGCTCTTTGCAGGAACGTTTTTATTTCCAAATTAATTAGCATGGACAAATATCTCATTAATTATTTAATTAAATGGTTAAAGTGTCTTTTTTATGGGGTTAAAAGTTAAAATTAGTAATTTGTGAAAAACGAGAAATTAGGTCACAAGAATATTAAAAATTGTGAAGGAAACATTAATATTACATCGGGAAATGATTTTAATGAACTTCTGAATAAATGGCATCTTACTCCCTGTTAATACAGTATACTCCCTCTATAACGACAACTGAAATGGCGGACTAATTATTCGTTATAAGCGGATCTCGTTATATCAGACAACGCTAATGTTGTGCATACTGTCATAAATAAATAAAGGCAGAGAAGAAGAAGAAGAAGAAAATCTAACTATTTAATTGTATAATAATATGTATGCATAAATTTTGTCAATATTACGTTAAAATAGTTCATTTTTAAAATATTAATTTTTTTCATTCACCCTGTAAAAATACACTCACCGGCAGAGAAAACGGGCACCCCAAAAAATGGGTCATTTTTAATGTCTTGTATTTCCTAAACCTGATGTCCGATTTAAGTAATTTTTTTAATATGTTATAGCCTTATTCTTTATCAATATCGCTGTAATAATATTGTTGCTGGACAGGTACATTGTCATTGTATACAGGGTGTACGAATCAAACTGTGTTTTTTTCTCAAATTTTGGAACACCCTGTGGAATGTTCTAGCTTTTATAAAATACTAAAATTAAAACCCAACTATAGCCACAGATTTTCTTAACATTCTGTTTTTTTAATTATTCGCTTATGTTGGATAATAAAAAAGTTAGGCACTTTAACAACTACCCCTGTTTTTCGTCAATACAGGGTGTTTTTCAATAAGTACGGCAAGCTTTAAGGGGTAATTCTGCATGATAAAATAATGACAGTTTGCTTTATAAACTTATGCCCGCAAATACTTCGTTTCTGAGATAGGGGGTGTTGAAATTGTTCTTACAAACTGACGATTTATTTATTGCTCTAAAACGGTTTGTGATATGCAAATGAAATTTGGTAGATTTTAAGAGCTAGTTATTGTGCATTTTTTGGCATACAATTGAGAATTTTATATTCACCATTGGCGTGCATACGGGATATATCTAACATATTTATACCCGTATGCACGACAATGGTGAATATAAAATTCTTAATTGTATGCCGAAAAATGCGCAATAACCACCTCTTAAAATCTACCAAATTTCATTTTCATATCACAAACCGTTTCAGAGAAATAAATAAATCGTCAGTTTGTAAGAACAATTTCAACACCGCCTATCTCGGAAACTAAGCATTTGCGGGCATACGTTTATAAAGCAAACTGTTATTATTTTATCATGCAGAATTACCTCTTAAAGTTTGCCGTACTTATTTAAAAACACCCTGTATTAACGAAAAACAGGGGTAGTTGTTAAAGTGCTTAACTTTTTTATTATCCAACATAAGCGAATGAATCAAAAAACAGAATGTTAAGAAAATCTGAGGCTATAGTTTGGTTGTAATTTCAGTATTTTATAAAAGCTAGAACATTCCACAGGGTGTTCCAAAGTTTGAGAAAAAAACACAGTTTGATTCGTACACCCTGTATACAATGACAATGTACCTGTCTAGCAACAATATTATTACAGCGATATTGATAAAGAATAAGGCTACAACATATTAAAAAAATTACTTAAATGGGACATCAGGTTTAGGAAATACAAGACATTAAATATGCCCCATTTTTTGGGGTGCCCGTTTTCTCTGCCGGTGAGTGTAGATACCGATTGAAATTACCCAGTAATTTAGTTTAACAATGGTAAAAAATAATTCTATGAATTCTGGACAAATGTTTATAATGTTACTAGTGCAGTTAAATTCAATAGAAAGTGCTTCTAAGAACAATTCGCGGGTGAATGAGAATATACGAAAGACGGTTTTGTTATCAGAGTTTACCAGAACTATTTGGAAAAAGTCGGAATTTCGGAATTTGGATACGGTGAGATATGAAGGAAGAGGTATATTGGTGTGGACCAATAGAAATAAAGGGATGTCATTGATGGAAGGGGAAGTGAGAAGACAGCTTTGTGGCAAGAGAGAAGAGGGCAGTGAGATTCGAGATAGCAGAAAAGGAGCAGCTGGTGTTGTGAAAAAAGTAAAAGGTGTCGGTCTTCGTTAATAAAAGCCATATAGGCACCCGTAAACAAAAAGTACTAAGTAAATGTTCAGAAAAAATTTTGTATTTTTTAAATTGATTTTTTTTTACCAGTTATAATTCATTTTTGTATCTGTACTGGGAAACTTTCTATTTCAAAATAATTTGCGATATTTTTCATATTCGTTTACATTTATTTCCATAATCATTTCATAGATTTTTTGTTATACAGTTTATTCTGTTATTAAAATTAGTGTTTAAGTCTTTGGTATAATCAATTTTTGTCAATATTCGATCATATTTTACTTTTGAATTTTATTTTTCCATGAGTTTTCTCTGAGCATTGGTTTTGTATTTCTGTGATTGGGTGACGTAAAACCCTGAGATAATTTATTAATTTGAGCTAGCCCAATAAAAGATTTATTAAATAATAAGAATTAAAAATAAAGCTAAGTGTAATTTTAAATGCTTACATATAGAAAATAAGTAGAATCAAAAGAGTACATATGAATACAGTATACTCTCTCTATAAGGAGAACTGAAATGGTGGACTAGTTAACTCGTTATAAGCGGATTTCGTTATATCAGACAACAATAATATTGTGCATACATATGAATATATAGTTTTCTAAAACATTAACTTCCTATAGTGAATTTGACAAATTGAAGTCAACCATTTACTGCTAAACAAACTTTACCCACGATATTCTAGGAGACAAGCATGGTCTGACGGATTTTACCAAAAACTAAATATTTATTAATTTCACAGCAACGTGGGTACCTACTAACAGTGTTCTCGTTTCTTCTCACTATTATCTATTTCATATTTCTATTTTCAACGTAAATTCGTGAATCGTGCCACGCCACACTCCATTGGATCCCAGCTTCACACAATTTTCCACATTCCTTGCGTTCGTCATGGTATTCAAATCCCAATTATAAAATTACCACCCCATATTCCCTGTGGCAACTTTGCCGTTAAAGCCATCCATTACTATAAAAATTCCCCCTTTTATCAATTATTGTACTTAATTATTCATAATCAGTTAATTAAATTGAAAATACAATCGCTAAACGTGCATATTTCTGTCCTTATTCGTTTACAAGCTTTTGAAAAAGCTCTTTGCAGGAACGTTTTTATTTTCAAATTAATTAGGACGGACAAATATCTCATTAATTATTTAATTAAAAGGTTAAAGTGTCTTTTTATGGGGTTAGAATTAGTAATTTGTGAAAAACGAGAAATTAGGTCTCAAGAATATTAAAAGTGATAAAGGAAACATTAAGAGTGCATTGGAAAATTATTTTCACGAACTGCTGAAAGAAAAAAAGTAAATGAAAATTGTGCGAATAGTAAGATATTAAACGAGATAATTAATTTAACAATTACAATCCCTGCTAAACAAATTATTATTTCCACCTACCTCTATCGAAAGTATACTTTTCCGGACCTGATTGTAAATTCCCGGAGCAAAGTTGTACTTTTCCTCCCTAGGGAGGAAAAGTAAAAGTGACGCCATGGTATTTTATTCATGAAATATAACTCTTTTTATTTATTTATTATTTAACTCTGGTTTATTTAAAAACACTCTTTATTTTGCAGAATGGTAAAAAACAGTAAATTGTTATTCTGATTTAGCAATGTTTACATTAATAATTTGACTTATATTTGACAGTTGACAGTTATATTGTACCTACTTGTTAGTTTTAGTTCTAATAAATTTTGTTGGTTAGTTACATAAATAAATTAAGTAAAAATAAAAAAATGACTTGTTATTTGAGGAAGGTGGAAAAACCATATGTATAACATGGGAGTAAAGTGCCTTTTCCTCCCTTGAATGATTACTGCCCTCCGCTACGCGTCAGACAGTAAACTTCATTCTCGGGAGGAAAAGTAGCACTTTCCTCCCTTGTTATACAAATAGCTATTTCTTCGAGAACTCTGGTTTGATAACCATAAGATAATTTCCCATAGGTGCTTTGATTACATATATTCAAACTAATGGTTGTACTACTAAACAAATCTAACACTTTAAAGGTAAAAGGTTACTAATTAGGAAAAAAATTACCGATTATTTTTTATTAATTATTTTTTATTAATTGTCGTCTCGTTTATTACTCTGCTATTCACACAAGAACTTTTTTTTCAAAGCCTAGAAGGAATATTTGATGAATTTCATGCTTTGGAAAAAATATATAAATATGGAGTTGATACTCACGATTTGTTTGTGGATTTTAGATGTGCCTATGACAGCGCCTTATTCAGTCTAGACAGAAACCTACTATACAAAGCCATAGTAGAATTCAATATCCCAAACCACTTAGTGAAATTGGTGAATGCAACCCTCTCAACAGTTAAGTAGGGGAGATATGCCTGATACGGCATACTTTTTTTTAAATGTTTTGTAATCGATAATCGATAGAGTTAGATATGTAATAAAAATCAAAGTCAGTGCTAGGAACATTTACATAAATATAACAATATTTTTTAACAAGGTACATATTATAGTTTTTTTCTGAGAAAATAAATTGTAAAGTATTACATGTGCCATCTCACCCACATACATGTGGGTAAGATGGCATACCCTTGAAATAAAGGCACTAATCTCGACTCATAAGTCACAAATAATTTTTTTTGTAGTCTTGGGTACACCGGCACATTCGGAATATGACCACTTGCCACAAATTTGGCAAGGTTAGTCATTTGGCACATCTTAGTCGGGTTTTTCGAGAACGAGATAATGAAAAGAGGCCATTACAAAAAATTCAAGCAGCATCTTCCTCGTCACTTGTTTCAATATCGACGGGATCGATTTTGTCGGTTCGAATTCCTCTTAAAACGATCCATAACTGTAACGACAAACTTCAATCATATAACAAAATTAATGCAGTGTAAAAACGCATAAGGGTGAGATGGCATACCTATGCCATCTTATCCACCTGCTTACTATGCCATCTCAGACAACATTGCAATCATACCGTTTTTTTAACCTAATTTTTCTTAAGCACATTTTTAAGATATAAATCGATACAGGCGTGATATTCATAAGGTAAAGGAACATCACAAAATTTAAAAACTTAACTCAGGTGTAAAGACTCGCGAATTATAATGTGATACAAAAAAAGTCAATAAATATTTTGTCCTACTTAATTAACATTCCAAAGGCTACTGCTGTCAAAATAAAACTAACATGCATAAGTTCAACAATGTTGACAAATTTTAACTTGAGGAACTGAAAACTGTCACACTAGGCACCAAATTTGGAATAGTTTACGAACAACGCGTGATATGCCATCTCAGCCAGTATGCCGTCTCAGGCATACTTCCCCTAAAGTAAGAGTGCAGAAAGAAGTATTAAGAATTTTTCAGACGCAAACAGGACTTTGACAGGGAGATAGCCTATCTAACGGGCCTTCTATTCAACATTACCGTCGAGAAATTTATTAGAGAATCTGAGATAACAGCAGAGGAACCATTATTAGTAGGAGTGTACAAATACTAGCGTATGCGGATGATGTTGATATCATATTATCAAAATCATATATTATTATTGTCAAGGCTTGCAGGAACACGAACTATGGTGTAGGCGCTATAATTTTGAGCTATTAAAAAAGCTACGGTGGCTAAGGCAACTTCCATCAAGTAACGGTCGAACCAATCAATTATTTCTATACAAATCTGTCGACTTCATTAAACTTTATTACACTTTTTTAGTATTAAGGTATTAAAATATATTTTTCTCTGTACCTAAAAAAAATTAAATAATCATATTATCTCGTTGAGTGAGTGACATCCTTAATATTGAGCCCTCCGGCTGAGATCATAAATTTACATTATATATGTGAACCGTCCCGTGAAATAAAATGCTGAAGGCCGTGAAGCAGAAAAGCGGCCCAAATATATCATTTTTACTTTCGACACATACATAATTTTTTAAAGTAAACCGGCTTACATATAAAAAATTTCCTCTAATTAATATTTGGAGCTTTGGCTCTGAGTCGGTGCGTTCTTTTGCTGCAAAAAATACGAATTTGAGCGGCTTTATTTTGTATAAAATTGAGGACGTTGGGATCTTTCACAAAACGCTGAATTTAACAGGATTAGGCTATGGTATCTATTTAGATCTAAAGATAACACCCACAGTAACTAAGTACATACCGAAATCCGGTAAACTTTTTATAAAGAATATTTTTTTTGTAAAAGTAATTATAACGGAGTTATCATAAATAAAATTGATGTTAGGTACCTATCCCTAACTTGAGAAAAAATTTACAAATGTTTTTGTTTCAATTAGAAGAATGTAATTGCATATTATAACAATTTTTAATTCCAAACAACTTTTCTTAATAACAATTTGCGATATTGTGAAATATAAAGGTACTTTACTCTTGAGCGAAATTCATTTTTTATCGTATACTAGCGAAAAAAACGATATCTGACGATTGTATCATAGGTTTTAGACTATGCAGAGCATTTTATGAAGAATAGCGTTTTTCGTAAAATTGATAAGAAAAAAGCATCCCATATGGTTCATGTTAAAAAGGCAATATCCTAAGTGTCTACTATATACTAGTTCATGTTGTTTTATTAGTATGCTTTGAATTGTAAATAACTTCAATAATTGTCATTAAATTGTCTAGTTTATAAATTCTTAAAAATACATTTTAAATTCAAGATCCTGAACTTTATTTAACTTCTGCTGCGAACAATAGTATTATAAGATACTAATAATACTAATAGGTTATGGGCCGCTCCAGTTAGAAGAATATTTTGCAGCAAGAAAAAACTTAAAGATTTGTTTTTTGTACGATGGCTGAAAATGATCGTTCGGGACTTAAAAATGTTGAAAAACTCAGAGGCAGAGAAAATTACAGTACCTGGAAATTCCAAATGACTGCTCTCCTGAAGTATGATGGTTTATGGTATTGTGTTCAGCCAGAGATTCAACCAGCTGGTAATAATACTAATGATGGTAATAATGTTGTTAATTTAGACAATCCAGCAAAAAAGCGTCACGAGGAGAAAGCACTTTCAAAAATAATACTTTCTCTGGATAAGAGTACATATCCTCATGTAATGCAATGCAAAACAGCTGTAGAGACATGGCTTGCACTTGAAAAAGCATTTGAGGATAAAGGTCTTTATCGTCGACTTCGTTTACTACGAAATTTATGTTCAATTAAACTATCCAATTTTAGTACAATGGAAGATTATGTAAACGAAGCGATTGACTTATCTCAGCAACTATCTTCTGTTGGAAAACCGATCGATGATGAATTTTTGGGTGCAATCATGCTGCAGGGTCTCTCAGAAGCATATGACACAATGGTAATGGCTCTGGAAAATTCAAATGTTGACATTACAGCTGATTTTGTTAAGACCAAACTCTTGCAAGACAAAAAATGGCAAAAAGGTAAACGTGAAGAAGACAATGCACTCTCGGCGCAGAAATTTAAAAAATTACCACATTGTTGGGGTTGCGGATCCAAAGGACATTACAAAAATCAATGTACTAAGAAGAAAATGGAAAAATCGCCCGAAAGAAGTAAATCTCAAAGCAAAAGTAACAAAAAAGGTGGTACAACATGTTTCGCTGCATTTGGTATCAACATGAAAGAAGATGTATGGTACGTTGACAGCGGTGCATCATCACATATGACCGGAAAATACGAAATTTTAACAGATATTACCAACAAAAATTCTGGTCAAGAGATTGTGGTGGCAAATGACTCCAGGCTTACAGTAAAAGGAACTGGTAATGCTACAGTTACACTAAGAGAAAGTCGAGAAGAAAAATTGATACAAAACGTTAGGTATGTACCAAACCTATCGGTAAATCTCTTATCAGTGAACGCCTTAGTAAGCAATGGTTGGTCTATAGTATTTGACATCAATGGATGCAGACTTTTTCACAATCAAAAGATAGCAGTGAAGAAGAGACCTGAAGCCACAGCAACAAATCTCGATGGATTGTATAAACTTAATACAATGGCTAAAGAAAAAGTTAACATTGCTAAACCTCAAAATTCACAGATGTTATGGCATAAAAGATTGGGTCATTTAAACCATTTTAGCATGGATCTATTAAAAAATGGTATGGCAACTGGTATACACTATGAAAAACAAGAAACACCTGAGCTTTGCGAAAACTGTATTAAGGCAAAGCATGCCAGAAAACCATTTCCTAAAAATCCAAACAAAGAAGTTTCTAAAAATAAACTCGATTTGGTTCATTCAGATCTAGCTGGACCTATGGAGGTTCCATCATATGCTGGTTCAAAATATTTGTTTACCCTTATCGATGACCATACAACAAAAGCATTTTGTTATTTTTTGAAGTCAAATGACGAAGTTCCTGAGAAGTTTCAAGAATTTTGTGCAGAAGTCGAAACTGAAACTGAAAGAAAAATTAAAGTTTTAAGAAGCGACAATGGTGGTGAGTACTGCAATGCTCGTATGAACAAGTTTTTAAAAAGCAAAGGCATCAAACATGAACTTACTGTGCCATATTGTCCTGAACAGAATGGTGTTGCCGAAAGGTTCAACCGCACTATTTTCGAAAAAGTACGTTCGATGCTGTTCGAGGTAAATGCTGAAAAACAAATGTGGGCGGAAGCTGCTAACACAGCAGTATATTTATTAAACAGATCACCAACCAAGAAACTGAAAGGTAAAACTCCAGAAGAAAAATGGTCTGGAAACAAAGTTGACCTTACAATTCTACGTATCTTTGGATGTTATGCATATGCTCATGTTCCAAAAATAAAGCGGAAGAAACTCGACCAGAAAAGTAAAGAAAAAATATTTGTTGGGTATTCAGAAACATCTGCCGGATACAGACTGCTAGATCCTGTTACACACAAAATTGAAATTGCACGAGATGTTGTATTTTTGGAAGAAAAAATGAATGACAAACCGTTTGAAGAAAGAAGCATGTCATTTCCTCTTGAGCAGACTGACATTGAAGTTGCAATGGTTCCAAAGTTGTCTGAAGTTGAAACAGATGAATCTGCTGATCCTGAAACTGTTACAATCCAAGAAAACAATCAAGTTTCAATTCGTCCAAGTACTAGTAAGAGTGTGAATGAGAATGATTGTGGCGAGAATGAAGCGAATGATTGTTTGGAAGTAAGTAATGTAGAGAGTTTCAATGATTTTGAGAGAGATATGACTGAAAGTGTGCATGAAAGTGTAAACGAAAATGATGTAAATACTAGAAAGCAAAAGGTAGATGATACATGTAGTTCGCGATATCCGAAAAGAGATAGACGAATGCCAAAAATGTATGATGATTTTGCAGTTGATAATGAGAGAGTTAGTTATGCAATGCCTTGCCTTCCTATTGATGATTTAGAACCCACAACTGTTTCAGAAGCGTTATCAGGTTCGAGAAGTTTTGAATGGATTAAAGCTATCGAAAAAGAGATGAATGCGTTCAAAATTAACAACACTTGGGAACTAGTAGATAAGCCTTCTAACAAAAACATTGTAAAAAACAAATGGGTTTTTAAAATCAAAAGGGATCAGAATGGTGACATTTTAGCTTATAAAGCTCGTTTAGTAGCCAAAGGCTTTACTCAAAAACATGGCATAGATTATAACGAGACTTTTTCACCTGTTATTCGTTACAGTAATTTAAGGTTTTTACTTGCATTGACTGCTGAACTAAATCTAGAAGCAGATCACATGGATGTAGAAACAGCTTTCTTAAATGGTAACATTGATCAAGAAATTTATATGTCTCAACCTGAAGGTTTTGAAGTGCCCGGTTTTGAAAACAAAGTTTGCAAATTAAATAAAGCAATATATGGGTTAAAACAATCTTCTAGGCTTTGGTATGAAAAGGCAACACAAGTCCTTCAAAAATTAGGTTACAAACAATCTAAAATTGAACCTTGTATTTTTGTAAAAATTTCTGATAAAATGGTAGTTATCATAGCATTATATGTTGATGATTTTTTCATTTTTTACAATGATGTGAGTGAGGTAAAATTTCTAAAATCAGAATTACAAATACATTTTCGTATGAAGGACTTAGGACCAATTTCATATTGTTTGGGAATGAAAGTTGAGCGAAATAGAAAGCAAAACGAGTTGAAACTTAGTCAAGATCAGTATGTTGTGAAATTGCTTGAAAAATTTCAAATGACTGATTGTAAGACTGTTAGTACACCCCTTGAACAAAATCAAAAACTTTCGTTTGAGGGAGAATATCATGAAGTACCTTTTCAGCAGTTAAAGATATTTTAACAAAAGCTTTAGGTAGTCAAAAGCACAAGTTTATATATAATAAACTTAGTTTAAAAGTATAGGTGACCTTAGGTATTGAGGGAGAATGTTAAAAAGGCAATATCCTAAGTGTCTACTATATACTAGTTCATGTTGTTTTATTAGTATGCTTTGAATTGTAAATAACTTCAATAATTGTCATTAGATTGTCTAGTTTATAAATTCTTAAAATACATTTTAAATTCAAGATCCTGAACTTTATTTAACTTCTGCTGCGAACAATAGTATTATAAGATTCTAATAATACTAATAGTTCAAAGGTATGCAGACACACTGTGTATGATTATTGTTGCTATGGCAAATCAAATAAAATACTTTATTCGCTTTTCTAGAATATGATAAATAGTAAAAAATAAGTGTAGCATACATATTTGTTTATTGATAAACGGGACAAATCCACTGTTAGGATTATACAAGAATGAAGCGCACAATATATAAAATTACCAAGAAAATAAATTATACATGAATACAATAAATAAGTAAGTACACTTATTTAGAACACATTTTAGAATTTCAATGATTTAAATAGTATCTAAAGCTATTGATACATAAGTTAAACATATCTATCTCATGGGGTAACTGGTTAGCATGCATAGTCGGACCATGCCTATATTTGAACCATAATTAGTTCTGCGATGGGAGAGCATGGAAAATTGAATTCTGACGCAGTGGATGGGAAGGCATATGAAAGCAAATTAGCTGAAACAATTCAGGGGATTGGATTATTCCAATAATAGGCTTAAAAATAAAGTCGAAGTCAAAGTTAACTTTTCGGGTAAGAAATGAATCCAGATTTAAGAAATTGATCATACCAAAATAACTACATAATATATGGTCTATACATACAATTTAAAAAACAATCTATTAGAAATCATCTTTATACTCTCTGGAACTTTTCGATAGATGCTTGAATAAAGGAAAACCAGATCACATTTCAATTTTCAAGTGGGAATCGAACAAGAAAAAAAAGTATCGAGATTTTAGGTATGCACTCCTACGAAAAGTGACATTATTGACTCTCTCGATCAAATTATCTAAATTATAATTAAATACTTCTTACACATCACAGTCAGTCAACGATCTGATAGCATCATCAACAAATATCGCTAAGAGAAAAGGTCCCAAATGGACATCTTGAGGTACTCCAGAGCTAGGAAAGTATTTAGTTGAAGTAAAGCCCTTCAGATTGACACACAAAGATCTGCCTTATATATAAATTTTCAACCAGTAAAGAAGTCCGCCAGTCACTACAAAAAACTTAAGTTTATCAGATAAAAGAAAATGGACTACCCTGTCAAATGCTTTAGTGTCAGTATAAAAAATAGAAGGACCGGATTAGCTCAGGCGGTAGTATATCTGTCTTTCATGCAGGTAGGCCGGGGTTCGAATCTCAGCGCCGCACCGGCGAGAAGATCAAGACATTTTTAAAAAATGGGACTGTACAAATTCGGAAGAGTGACAGTTGGTTTCATAGTTCAGCAACATTTTTAGCACTTTTAATTACATTGGCCAATTATACAGGGTGTAACAAAAATACAGGTCATAAATTAAATCACATATTCTGGGACCAAAAATAGTTCGATTGAACCTAACTTACCTTAGTACAAATATGCACACAAAAAAAGTTACAGTCCTTTGAAGTTACAAAATAAAAATCGATTTTTTCCGATATATCAAAAACTAGTAGAGAGTTTTTAATGGAAATGGACATGTGGCATTTATGGCAGGAACATCTTAGAAAAAAATTATAGTGAAATTTGTGCACCCCATAAAAATTTTATGGGGGTTTTGTTCTTTCAAACCCCCCCCCCCCCAAACTTTTGTGTACGTTCCAATTAAATTATCATTGCAGCACCATTAGTTAAACACAATGTTTGTAACGGGTAGTTCTTTCAGGACGACAGACTCAGTAAAACACAGGTTGAAAACAAAGCAAATTTATTAACTCTAAATTATAACAATATAACGCAAAATAATAATTTGATATTTTATCCCGTTCCAGCGAAGTCTTCCTCCGGATGGGCGTCTGTAACAGAAGAACCAAAATTAACAGAGGTATTCAAATATATTATATCTATCGGGGCTCGCTCAATACGCTTGCCTCCGTTGAATTACGAGTCGCACATTACCTCACTTCGGTACACCGTGCGTCTCGTCTCGAGTTGGCCTGCCTGAGTTTACGAATCACCTCACGAACGGTGCACGTCGCGATTCAGGTTGGCCGGCCTCGCTCACTTCGCTTGGCTGGTTATGGAGCCCAGAACGGTCGTTCAGGACTGCCGGATCGTCGCTTACGATGCTCTTAAATATCCCTCTGGCGGCGTTGGTTCGGAGAGGTGGAACTTAGTGGGGGCACCTGCGCGATTTGAGAGAATCGCACGGTTCCGAGTGTCGATGTTTGGACGGAGCGTCAGCCTATCATTACACCCCCTCTTCTTCGAAAAAAAAAAAAAAAAGAAGTAACATACCTTTTTTTTTTTGGCGTCTATAGTCGTTTGATTCCATCTATCCCTCGTGGTATCTTTATTACAATTTTTCTCCCGTTATTGCATGAAATTCTGTATCTTTTGGTCCCTCCTTCAATTAGTCGCTTTGGGACGACTTCCAATAGGTCAGAGTATTCTGCGGTTTGAGGTTCTCCTGGAGTGGATGCGGCTTGGGCTTCGAGCCCCGTTGGTGTATCTGGGGCCGCCGGGGATTCGAGGACACTCTGCTTCCTTGGCGGGGATGGCGGCGTTCCAAATAGTTCGTGGAATCTCTTTAACATCCGTTCCGCGTCTTTCCCTGGTGTCACGGGCAGACCGGGTCTCTCTGGCGTTCCTAGGGGGGTCATCTGTTCAGGAATTTCTAGAATATCTTCCATGGTGGATGTGGACGAACTAAATTCTGAATGCTAATATTGCTGCTTATATAGTGATTTCCTTTGGTGGGGATGGGATTTCTGTCGAGACGTCTTCCCCCACCCATGGCTTTAAATCTTTCACATGCGCCGTTATCTGCTTACGGCTGTTGCTGTCGGCAAATTTCAGTTTTACGATTACTGGCGATATCGCGGATGTTACTGTGTATGGTCCTGAGTACTTTGGCGCTAACTTGCTGGTGAACGCTGCGCTAGCCGATGATAGATAGTGTTCCTTTTTCATGACACGGTCTCCTGGATGTGGCCGCCAGTTTCTTCGCCTTAAATCGTAATGTTTCTTTTGGTCCTCGAAAGCGTGTTCCATGTGTACTTTTGCCAATTCCCTCAACGCTTCTAACTTGCTTAAGTTTTCTGCGTACCCCTGTATACCCTGGTCATTTGTCACGTCTGTTGTATCTAATTCTCTTCCAAAATTGAGAAGCGCTGGTGAAAATCCTGTCGAATCATGTTTTGACGAATTTATGGCATAGCAGAATTCTGGTATGAATTTGTCCCAGTCTTTATGGTTATCCTCCACGTAAGTAGCTATCATTGTTTTCAGTACCTTGTTTGTTCGTTCTACTGGATTGCATTGAGGCGAGTATGGTGGTGTCAGAATGTGATCTATATTGTATGACTTCATGAATGCCCTAAAGCTGCTACTTGTGAACTGCGCGCCGTTGTCCGAGATGATTTTCTTTGGGATTCCGAATTGCATAATTACTTTTGATCGTAGAAAGTCGATGAGGGAGTTCGTAGAAGCTGCTTTTATTGGTTGGGCGACGACCCATTTAGTGAACCGGTCTTGCACGACTATCAGGAAAGCGTTTCCCTTTGTAGATCTTGGGAATGGTCCCACTAAATCGATTGAGACAGTATGCCAAGGCTTTTCTACAGCTGACGGTTGCATTTTCCCGGCTGGTTGCATTTGAGACGGTTTATATTGAAGGCACTTCGTACAGGTTCTAACGTAGTCTGCAATTTGTTTGAACATCTTAGGCCAGTAGTACTTCTGCGCTATCCGGCAAATTGTTTTTGCAATTCCTAAATGGCCTGCTGTGGTTGAGTCGTGATTTTCTTTCAAAATCTCTTTCCTTTTATAACTTGGTACGCATAATTTCCATGGGATGTTAAATTCTGGGTCGGCTAAATTGCGGCTGCTCCAAATGTGTTTATATAGTTTCTCGTTTGATATCTGTAAATCCGGGAAATTACCTGGGTTTTGGAGCACATTCCTATATAAATTATCGTACCAATCGCATGATTCTAGTTCCGATGCTAACAACTCCAGCTCTGGTTCCTCATTAAGGGTTTCTTGTGGTTGCCGTGATAAAGCATCTGCTACCTTGTTCAGAACTCCCTTTCTATATATGACTTCGAAATCGTACTGCTGCAGTTCTAAACTCCATCTGGCTAATCGACCTGACGGGTTTTTGAGATTCTTCAGCCATTTGAGAGATTGGTGATCCGATATAACCTTGAAGTTGTACCCTTCTATGTATGGCTTCATTTGCTTTATCCCGTACACTATGGATAGACATTCTTTTTCCGTTGTGGAATATTTTGTCTCGGCTGGTGTGAGGGTTCGACTAGCGTATGCGATTACCTTATCTTGGCCGTCGTATTTTTGTGTTAGCGCAACTCCAAGTCCGCAGTTTGATGCATCTGTTTGTAGGTAGAATGTTTTTGAGAAATCGGGACACGCTAATACTGGAGCCGTCGTAAGTTTCGCTTTGAGTTCCTTAAACGCGTTTTCCTGCTTATCCGTCCATTTCCATCTTATCTTCTTCTTTAGAAGCATGTTTAGTGGTCCTGCTATTGTCGAATAATTCTCTATGAATCGCCGATACCATGAGGTTATTCCTAAAAAGCGACGGAGCTGACGTGCATTTCTCGGTGGTGCAAGTTCGGTTATAGCGCTGGTCTTCTCCGGGTCAGTTTTTATTCCTTCTGCTCCCACAACGTGTCCTAAATATTTGAGTTCTGGCTGGCAGAATGTACATTTTTCGAAGTTAAGTTGTAATCTGGCTTCTTTTAGTCTTCGGAAGACCTCTTGTAGGTGATATAAATGCTCTTGGAATGTCTTCGATATTACCACGATATCATCCAAGTATGCGAACGCGAATTCTACATCGGGCGGTATTACTTTGTCTAGCAGTCGTTGGAAAGTTGCTCCGGCGGAGTGCAGTCCGAACGGGGTAGTTCTGAATTGGAAATGACCTTTTCCGGGTACGCTAAATGCTGTCACTGGGCGGCTTGTTTCTTCCAGGGGTATTTGAAAATATCCCTGCTTCAAATCGAGAGTTGAGATGAAATTTGCTTCCTTAAGTCTATCCAAAATTTCTGATATCCGCGGTAACGGATACGCGTCCTTTTCTGATAGTTCGTTGACTTTTCTAAAGTCAATGCAAAATCTGTACGAGTTATCTTTTTTTTTAACTAGTACAATCGGTGAACTCCAACCACTTGCAGAGGGTTCGATAGTTCCTTCTTTCAACATTTTATCCACCTCTTGGTTGATGATCTGCAACATTGCGGGATTTTGCCGCCTATACGGCTGTTTGACGGGATCGCACCTTTTCTTCAATTTTATTTCGTGCTTTATTAAGTTGGTGGGACCTGTTAACTTCTCGAATTCCCTAAGCTCTCTTCTTAGGAACCTTTCTATCTCTGTATTTTGGGTGGAGTCTTTTAAAATGTTACATGTTTCCTCTTGATGTTGTTCGTACTGTTTGGATGTATCCCTATCGAACTTAAGTTCGATCGAATGTTCCCTGAGGAATTCCACTCCTAGTATTGCATCTTCCGTTAACCCTGGCATTATTATAAATGTTTGTCTTGTTTGTAAATTATCGATCTCGCAGTCAATTGTTAATTTCTGGTTGAGCTCCATTGAAGATCCGTTTGCTAGTCTAGTTCTTCCGTTATAGCTATGTAGGGAGTGTTTGAATATCTGCGCTATTCTATCTCCGGCGTAATTTTGGGTGGTCCCTGTGTCAATTAATGCTTTGTAGGAACTTTGTCCGATTTTCAGTGATGCGAATAGTCGCATGTCGTTTCCTGCTTGTTGTGTAACGGCTAGAACGAGCGGAGTCGAATCTTGCTCCTCAGACTGGGACGACTCCTTGTTTCTCCAGTCTGTTATTCGTTTCCCTGACGTCTGGAACAGCAGTCACTGCTGTAGACCCCTTCTTTGCCGCATCGCGAACAAAACTTTTTCCATGGGTTTTTACAATTCCTACGGAAGTGACCTGTCATCTTGCACCGGAAGCATGTCCTTTTGGCATCGTATTCTGTAGGGTCTGTACGTCTCCAATTTCCGTGAAAATTTTTATTTTCTCGGGTCCTTTCGTCTTCCAAAGTTTCGTACTCTTGGGCCAATTCTTGCAATCCCGATAAGTCTTCGAAATCCCGGCGGCGAGCGTATAGCTTATATTCTGGCAGCATATTTTTATATATCCTGTCGAGTTCTTGGTTTCTTGACAAAGATCCCTCTCGTCTGATCAATGTTTGAATATCCGTGATGTATCTATCCACTGGTTCGTTTTTCCTTTGCTTCCTGTTTCTGATTTGCTCCTCTAGCTGTAGCAAATATTCTCTGGGATAAAAAGCTTTCTTAAAATCTTTGATGAAGTCCGTCCATGAATCCCAATTTCTGTTGTTGTTTCGGTACCATGACAATGCGTGGTCTCCTAACAATTCTGGTAATGCTTTTAGCAGATCTTGCTTATCGATCTCGTAGGCTAGGCTTAATTCATCTATCCTTTCTATGAAGTCTACTGCATCCGAATGTTTCTTGTCGAAGTGTGTGTTCCACCTCCGCACTTGATTTAGCAAATCTGATTGCCTCATTTGTTTTGTCATTGTTAAGTCTTGTAATTGGTTTCTGATTAATGAAATTTCTTGGGTCAGTGTTTCTGGTTCGGCTTCCTTGGAAGTATTGCTTTTTGGGATTGTTCCTGTCGCTTCCCCGCGATCCTTATAAAAGGTTCTGAGTCTTAATCTTAACTCGTCGACGGTTCCTTTGGAATCCAACCCGCATCTTTCGGCGTCGCGCTGTAATTCCTCTTTGGAAAGACGATTTATCCATGACGTACCCGTCGTGGCACCTGATACTGAGTCTGTGTCTTTATCTGTCGGCATTTTTGGTATTATCTGGGCGTCGAATAACGACGTTTACTTGCGTATATTTCGACTTTTGCTCGGGCGCCAAATTTGTAACGGGTAGTTCTTTCAGGACGACAGACTCAGTAAAACACAGGTTGAAAACAAAGCAAATTTATTAACTCTAAATTATAACAATATAACGCAAAATAATAATTTGATATTTTATCCCGTTCCAGCGAAGTCTTCCTCCGGATGGGCGTCTGTAACAGAAGAACCAAAATTAACAGAGGTATTCAAATATATTATATCTATCGGGGCTCGCTCAATACGCTTGCCTCCGTTGAATTACGAGTCGCACATTACCTCACTTCGGTACACCGTGCGTCTCGTCTCGAGTTGGCCTGCCTGAGTTTACGAATCACCTCACGAACGGTGCACGTCGCGATTCAGGTTGGCCGGCCTCGCTCACTTCGCTTGGCTGGTTATGGAGCCCAGAACGGTCGTTCAGGACTGCCGGATCGTCGCTTACGATGCTCTTAAATATCCCTCTGGCGGCGTTGGTTCGGAGAGGTGGAACTTAGTGGGGGCACCTGCGCGATTTGAGAGAATCGCACGGTTCCGAGTGTCGATGTTTGGACGGAGCGTCAGCCTATCATTACATGTTTTTAAAACTTTTTTACCTCTTAGTACTTTTTCGAAAAGCTAGTTTTTATCGAGATATTTTGAATATTTTTCAAATCCACCACATATTTGTATACTGTTAAGTACGGTTATAGAGACCTAGTAATAAAAATGAAAATTGATTTATAAATTACAGTTTGAGGTATATTTTGAACCATATTAAAAGAGAAGCCACATCTCGCTAAAAGGTGCCTGATCGGGAAAATACTAAGAGGCAAAAAAGTTTTAAAAACACTGTGTTTACCCAATGATACCACAATAATAGTTTAATTGGAACGTACACAAACATTTGAGGGGTTTAAAGGCACAAAACCCCCATACAATTTTTAAATAAACATATTAAAAAAGAAGCCGCATCTCGATTAAAACTGGTTAATCGAAAAAAAATGGTAAGTACTTTACTCTTAAGCGAAATTCATATTTTTATACTGTTAACAAGATTTGATATCTGATGATTGCATCCTAGGTTCTAGATCATGCATATCATGCAGAGCATTTCTCTAGTGTTAGGGAAAAAGGGCATAAGTCGAAATCTGTTGTTTTTCAGGAGGATTTATTAAAGGTTTCATTATTGTCGTATAAATCCATTTTTAAATTAAACTTGCATTTATACTAATATTATAATACGATATATTAACCAAACCTACAGACAATAAAAAAGTGGGTTATATATTTTCAAATGGATGATTTTTGATTGACTTAAGTCTTCTAGATCTGACTTTGATTGCGATTGCTGACTTAAGTCTATATGAACTAACATGCTAACCATTAAGTGTAGTATAGTATAATAACATCTAATAGAAACACAGGTAAATAGAGAAACATAAAATAATGGATGAAGTTTTTTCGCTGAAAAAAAAACAATACAAGTAAAATACACCACTGCAATGTTTATTACGTATGTACCTCTTCTAAGTCTGGATTTTCGGCGTCTGGATCTAGGTCTTCTAAATCTGGCTCTGTAAAGAGAGTGCAACCGGACGGCCACGGCGATTTAAATTCAGAATGGAGAAGTCTTCTGTTTCTTGAAGTGATTTTTTATAATAAATCAGTCCCTGTTCCTTTGTGTATCTGAGCCATTTGCAGTCGTGCCATAGAAATTTTCGTTTTTCACTATCTTGTTTTCTTTTTACAAAGATACTTTTCAACAAGGCTGCAAAGTCATAAAAATCATCTTGTGACATTTTAGGCACTTGGAAAGGTTCCTTTTTATTTGCGCATCGTATTAATGTCGCCCAATCATGTGAATGTGGTATTTGAATACCACTTGTTTTTTTTTTTTCGATTACGGAATGATCCGCATCACATTCCATGTGTGAGTGACCTTACACAAGAAATTTGTGATCGATTTCGTCTAACGAATTTTTCATTTGAAGAACAGTTAAGAACATACTTGCTACGTAGAAATTCTTATTTTGTCCACCGCAAGTATCCGAGTACAAAATCACTTTTTTCACTTCGGGTGGCAAATTCATAAGCTCCTTAAAAGACACGAAGCAATTTCGTTTGCTCCTCTCATTGCTATCGACTCGTGCCATAAATAACATGAAGCAAAACCATTTCCACAATTGTGTAATGTCAGATTGTAGGTCCAATATTTTCTTTTGTAAAATGATACCGATGTTTCTAAAAACGGTGTCGGAAGACACTGTTGTAGGTCAATTGTATAGCACAATACTGAGTGGTCTTCCATTGCTAATTTTTTGGCTTTACTTTTACAAGTATATGCTAAGTCGGCTTCTTCATGATGCTTTGCTTGTTGTTCTTTAAGTGTATTTTTGTTTTCCTTATCATTGGTGATAGTCAACTCCATTTTCAAAACTTCACATTTGTGACAAACATCCGTTTTTGACATTTTTACGTTCGCAAAAACAGAAGTAAATACAAATTTTTATCACTGAAAAGCAATACGTGTTTGTTATTGTAACGGGTCATACGGAATTAAGTCAGCCTATCCTTGGCAAGTGTAAATATACGGTTGTAAGGTTGCCGCGGTAAAAAAGACTTTAGTCAACATAAGTCCGCTTGTCCAAACAGAACTGGTTTTACACGACTTGCGTCTATTAGATCAATAGAGATTAAAGCTGTTAGAAATACAATAGACTTATGTCCTTTGGATCACAACTAAATTGATTAAATTCCATGTTGCCAGTGTACTTAAGTCAATATATTAAAAAATTGACTTATGCCCTTTTTCCCCAACACTAGAGATTTTATAAAGAATGATTTTTTTTTTCGTAAAATTTATAATAAAAAAGTTTCGCATATGGTTCCAAGTTACACAGACACACTGTATAAAATTCATAAACTAAACAATGCGAAACATAATACAACAAAGATAAAAGTTTAATCGTATTAAACTAAGATCCCTGAATAGTTATCAGATTATAGAAATATGGTCGGAAAGCTCAGTATTTGATAAAAAGCAGATTCGGTATCTAATGTCACCGACATCAAACAACGTAATATTTTTTATACATAGATATCCATCCATTTTTAAAGTAAGCTTTTGATATTTTGATATACATCATGTCCAGGAAATATATGTATTTTTTTAAAGCAGGAAAAAAAATTACGACGACTTTGTCAAAGTACAAAAAGTTATCAAATTAATGTATATTTTGGTGGATGCGCAAGCCGGACAAAGTTGAATAAGTCGCAACATCCTTACGCAGGATACATCCTTACATAGGACGCTTATATTAATTAATATTAGACCAGGCAAATAACGATTTGACCAAGATAGTCTTTGGTACAGTTATTTAGCAATTGCTTTTGATAACAGTGTGTATAGTAAACAAAATATGCAAAAGATTAAATGTCAATTTTGACTTATAAAACAATATATAAATAATGTAAGATGATTTTAAATAAGGTGAAATCCTTTAATTTAGAATTATGGCAATTATAGAGAATAGGGACAATATCCGAAGTACTGCAAAATTTAAATTATTGTTTATCCAGAAATCTTTTATCTACAACGTTATTATGCGGAAATTTTGGGTCTAATAAATGCTGAAAGCACCAAATTGAAAAGAAATGCCAATATTATCAAATTAAATGATTTAGGGAACAAAAAGAGTATGCTAAAACTGTAGAATGGCTTTATAAAAGTACTGCGGTTTTAAGCTTAAAAACCCTAATTAGCCCATTTTTTCAAAACTCACCGGAGCTTTGTTTATAAACAAAGACATTTAAAAGGCACTATTTGAAATATTAGAAATTCAAATTTGATAAAAAATAAACAAGATTACTTTAAAATAGAGCCGTCTATGATGCGCCAAAAATAAAGTTTTTTTTAATTGAGCTTAAATGCCTCTATAACTGAGGCCATTGGCATGGTATGGTTAATTTCGCAAGCAAATGTAATATGTAGTGTGTGTGTTGAGTAAATATCTTGTTACTTAGTAAAGTCGACTTCATTGTCTTTGCAAAGAGACGCTAATTGTATCGAACGTCTGCGGTGCCTCTAGTGAGTACCGATCCCACAAGGATAGACATTATTTACATTTGTTAATTTTTAATAAAGAAAAATTTTCTATCCAGCTGGTATTCGAACTCACAACCCTTGGATCCAAAGGTATGCTCTCTTACCACTGAGCCGCAGAGGGGGATAAATAGACTATTATTGAGAGAATATTGAAAAATATTTTAATTGTTTTAATAATTGTGCATTCTCTAATTGTTCATCTAAATGGAAATTTAAAGTGAATGTATTTTCCATATGCGTTTTTTAAAGTTTCTCTTTTACTCTTTTCGTTCCATGAAAGTTGTTTATAAATTTATAATGCATTGTCAGATGTCTGCTACACATTTACACGCATGATATTCGTATCATGAAAAAAATATTAAATATTTAAAATTAAACGTCGGCTGAATATGTCAGAGAACATAAAAGCGTCAAACGTTACTAAAAGCATCAACGTCTTCTGACAAGCCATAAAGTACTGAAAAAGCATTTCTGTTATTGTGCATACTATTTTAGTCCAGTCCGTCACCAGAGATCCGATCGAAGGTTACTTAAGACATCAACGTCTTCTGACAACCAATTAGAGTACTGAAAAACATGTATGTTATTTTATGTAGTATTTCTCAAATAAACTCTGTCTTCTTTTTCACTCTAAAAGAGTTTTCCTTCTTTTTCTCTAAAAGCGGTAAATCTTATTTATGAACTATGTAGGAAATTGTCTTTTCTACAATGTTGTCATGTTTTCTACAATTATTGTCTTTTCTGATGTACGAGTGCACCTCTAGTCCGTTGGCGGATTATCTTAAGGTGAGTGTTATTTATGCCTGTCCAGTTCTTTATATTTCGTAGCCACGACATTTGTTTGTGACCTACTCCTCAATCTTCCCTTGGAGAATTAGTTAAGGGATTGCCTTTTTCTCCCCTCTCAGGATATGGCCCTCTCGTATCTTGATCAAGTTGAGCAATTTCCTCTCAGTATTTTCTATTCTTATGGTAGGGAGTAAAGTATGCTAAATTTGCAGTCACTCGAGCGTTATGGGGAACTATTGGGTTGTGAAGAGTAGGTCTTAAAACCAAAAAAAGTTAAGTAAAGTTTTCCATTTTAGTGGGGACATTCCATTTTTAATTTAATTTTCCATTTCCAACAATCGTTTTTTTTTTAGATTATAGCGCCATATATATCCATAATTCGAAAAAATGTCTCGAATAAAAGTTACTTATTTTTACCTGAAGAACCCAAAACTACAATAAAAAATGGAGCCTCTCATTTTAGATTGTAAAGTAACTCCCAACCCCACCTCCGTGGGGATCGTGTTTGGTGCCATTCGATAGATCTTTCAAAAATATTGAATAAGTCTTGAATAAGTTTTTTCAGTTTTTCAATCAGATGTTCATTTCGCGAAATATCGCGGGATTCGTATTTAAAATATTAAATTTACACCCCCCCTCTCCGTGGGAAGTCGTGTTTGTTATCATTCGATAGATTTTTGAAAAATATTGAGTACGTATTTATTAGTTTTTAGATCTGTCATTCATTTCGCAAAATATTCGCTTATTTCTTGTGAAACTTTGGGACTCGCCCACTTCCTTACGCCCCGCTCAAATCGTTATATTTTTAAAATACACTGTTTTGTGTATTTCAGTCTGACGATTTCGATTTTTCTAAGGAGAGATTTGTTTTTCGCCCCCCCCCCCTTAACGAACTCCCCTGCATTAAGAGCCAATTTGTGGTAGAGGTACATTTTCAGGGTACAAGGTTTCTCCCCATATGATAATCTGACGCGCTCGAGTAACTGCAAAAATCCCCGCTCGGGCTCCCCTACCCTTTAAAACTTCCCCGTTTCTCTCGTCTTGTCTTAGCTTGCCTTGTCTTTTTTACAATATAGGTCAAACTGGCAAATAGGTTGTATGTTCTCAAAAAATATTAATAGTGTGTTAAAATATTTATTTTTAATTCAGCTATGTACTTTCGGCATAAATTATGCCATCATCAGAGCTACGTCTAACAGGTCATAAATTCCTCAACGAAGAGCCATTGTTAAAATACAACATACTAAAAATTTATAATTTTTGATACTGGGCCTAGCCTCTCATCTAGCAGAGAAACAGCTGTTCCTGTGCTCGCTTTTTAACTGGAAGAGTGCGCTTTGATCCCATACAAACCTTAAAATCAAGCCGTTGCCACATCCGCCATCCATACCATACCAAAGGTGTTCGTTCTTCTCCGCCATGGCTGCTGTTGTGGTCTTCATCCGTAACCCTGGACAACGGACCCTAAACAGGGACTAGTTTTCCCGGTCACGAAACCTCTGGAATCTACGGAGGGTAGGGATTGATTCATTTTCCCTGATAGGACTATCCAAAGGAGTTCCTACCCTCTACCCTTTTTAGCGCTACCTGTAAACAAAGTCAAGATAGCCATGATGATCGGCAACATCCTGAACGAATAGGCACTTTAAGAAGAAGAAAAAGGTGTACACAATATTTTCTTCACATGTTTTCATTTCTTATTATATCACTCATCGTATTTAAACTCCTATTTTTTATTAATTTTTTTTTATCAAATGTTTGTATTACTATTATTTTTTATAAAAATTTTATGTATTATTGTTCTGAAGATATCGTGGTTCTGAAGCTATGTTTTATAAAAACCGGCTAACAGGTTTTGTCAAGCGCGGTGGGTTTGAAAATCACGCCAAACAACCCCTAAAATAAAATGCAAATGATTTATCTCTATTTACCTCCAAATGTAGTATCCCAAGCGAGTAGGAAAAGATTTCCAGAATCTCGAACTAAGCTGCTAATCTGTCCCGCGGATTCAGAGGGAACAAAATTATGACAATTAAACATATCAAACTTAGAAAATGATAAATTCTATCAACAGAAAAGGCCTCATAGAGATGGAAACAGATTAAAAAAAACGGAAATTTTATTTTCCTCGTGGATTTTTTAAAACAGAATAGAATAGGATAGAAATATGCTTTATTTTATTGTCACTGAAAATTTTTACAATTTTATGGACAAAGCTACAGTCAAAAGAAAAGTAATATCAACAACAAATAGCAAATAACAACTATAATTTACTAAAATTAGATAAATCGTCAACATACAGTAAATAAGATATAAAACCAAAGACAAAAACAATTAATGGCAAAATTTATATAAATTGCAAATTGAACATACTTACAACAAATAAAATACAACATTAGGAATTGACAGTTTAAGCTACTGCGTATGAAACCCAATTTTCTTAGTTATTCATTAAGAAATTCTTCTATTGAATAATATGGTCTTTCAGATAGATAGTCTTTTGTCATTTTACGGAACTTTGGGGAAGATGTTGCAGATTTAAGTTATAACGGGAGATGGTTGTAAAGTTTTTTTACGGAATATAATATACCTAGAATTCTTTAATAACGCAGTGGATGGGAACGGTAAATAAATAACAAAGATTAAATTTCTGGTGGAGTAAAGATGATTGGGCCTTGCTGGAAAGACATGAAGGTGTTTACGAATTAAACAAACCGTTTCTAGAATATATAAAGATGGAGGTGTTAAAATTCCGTGATTTCTGAAGTAACTTCTGCAATGTGTAGATCCTGTGAGGCCAAACAGATATCTTATTGCTCTTTTTTGCAATTTAAAAATAACATCAAATTGAGCAGCTGTACTAGAACCCCAAAAAGGAAGACCATATCGAAGATGAGAATCGAACAACGAAAAATATGTTATTTTAGAAGATGCTAAATTGAGTTCCTTTGAGGCAGATCTTATTGCATAACAAGCTGAGGCGAGTTTCTTACTTAACGAATCGATATGAAGGGACCATTTGAGGTTGATGTCTAAAAAAATACCAAGAAATTTTACAGAATCAACGGTACTGATCTGGCTGTTATTAAGAGGCAAAGGTTGAAGAGCTCCTTTATAGGATAATGCTACTGTTTTATCTACATTAAAAGAGAGTAAATTAGAGTCAGACCAGGTCTTTTTCGTCAGTAGATCCAAAGTTATAGTTTCATAAAGAGATGCAATAGTTCAGTTGCTCCAAGTGATACTGGTATCATCAGCAAAAAGAAAAAATTTCCCATCGATTTTTAAATTAGTGATGTCATTTTATAAAGATAAGGAACAGAAGAGGACCCAATACTGAAGCTTGCGGTACTCCACATACAATGTTTTTGAGACTAGAGACAGTATCATTTACTTTAACTATTTGTTTCCTATTATTCAAGTAGGATTGAAACCAATTCAAAGAAATACCTCTAATTCCATAGAAATTTAGTTTTTTAATCAAGATGTCGTGATTTACACAATCAAAAGCTTTGGCATAGTCACAGAAAACAGTGGCAGTAAAAAGATTATTGTTTAGTGCTTGATAAACCTCATGAAGTACAAAAAACATGGCATCAGTGGTACATTTATTAGTTAAAAAAACGAACTAATTTTGAGATAAAATGTTGTGACGAACGATAAAGGACATAAGTCGAGTTTTAATGAGTCTCTCAATAATTTTGGAGAGTACCGGTAGTAAGGCAATAGGTCTATAGTTGCAGGAGTTAGATTTTTCACCACCCTTATGAAAGGTAATAATAATGGCTGTCTTTAGGCACTCTGGAAATTTACCTTTTTCGAAGGAATCCTTAATTGGTGAGACGAGGATTTCCAACAGAGTTGACAGCAGAGTCGAAAATTAAATGGGATGTAATAATTACTATCTTTTTGTCCATAATAAGTGCATCTTTTTTATAGTGGGTTGACAAATTTTATGGCCATATTTCGGACATTTTGTCACTATTCCCAAAATCAGAAATAAAGATAACTTAAAAATAAATAACCATTTTCAGTTTCGTTGCAACACGAAACTACAGCAGCATCATTATTCCAGTTCAATCAGAGAGTGCAGCAAACACCTCTACCGGTTTCGAAATTTATTAGTCTCTCATCAGGAGGCACATATGCTGCTCTCTCTGATCCAACTAGGACAAACCCCGGCGTGCACTCACGGATTGCAACGAACGAAATGGCAGGGATGCCCTAGCGGCAACTGCTAGCAAAAGACTAAGTTTTCAATCTAATAGTACATTAAACAACACCAAAAATGTTTTTCCGCATCCTACCAGACTGAAAACAATGGGAACCTTATCTGGTAACACCTCCGAGGCTTTTACAATTTGCAAGCCATAACGGATGCTGAGACTAAAGAAGATGAGGGAATTTTACAATTTATAATTGACGTCCCATCTGCTCAGCGCGGTAATATATAAAAGAATTGATAAAAGACTCTTCTAAACAGTTTAATTAAAAGAATTTTTGATGAATTAGTTACATGTCTGATATTTCTCTCTCTCTCTCTCTCTCTCTCTCTCTCTCTCTCTCTCTCTCTCTCTCGCTCAGTCCATCTTCTTTCTTGTTTATTCTCTGAAAAACCGTGTACTAGTTCCATCCATTCTCTTCTATTTCTTACTCAGTTTTTGTCCAATTTTTTCGTTTTCTCTTGCTGTAGTTCTTTTCCAGCTATTGTCTGGTCTTCCTTTCCTTCTCTTCCTCTCTGGTTGATACTCAAGTGCTTGTCTCGGCATGTTTCTTTGATCTTTTCTCAAAGTAAGGTCAACCCATTTCCCATCTTTTTACTGTTTACCAAGATTTGTTTACAAAAGTTTGAAGTTTTTAGTTGTACTTTGAAAACCTTCCATCTGATGCCTATTTGATCTTCAGTTACTTTGCTCATTATCCAATAAATCACAATAAGAAATAGGGTAGGGAATAATACACAACCCAGACTGATTCTACTTTCTACAGCTATTTCTTATGTTTCTTCACTTGAGTGTTCCGGTTTGGCTTTGTATCCTTCATAGAAAAGTTTAATAAAATGGTGATTTTCCATACCTATACTTATAGATTTACACGGTCGAAGCCCTTTTCAATATCGATACAACTCACGTCGATATATCTTTATTCCGTTTATTTGCTTGTTTCAAATTAATTCTAAGGGTGGAAATGCGTGGAGCGTTTGGCACGGAAGCCTGCTGAGTTGTTTCTTAGGTTTTTATCTAGTTCCGGCTTCAATCTTTCCAATATGATTTTGGAACACTTTGTATATGGCGCTTATGCACGCCAATGGTCACCTTTTTGGATATTTTTATTATAAATCCCTCAAAAATCTGATTTTAGTACATCTAAAATCCACCCCTGGTAAGAATTACTTGTCGATACTATTTGAATAGTGCGTATTTCCACATGGTTTTCCCTTTTCCGATATCTGATAGGGCTATAACTTTGTTTTGTTACAAAGACTAACAAAGCATTGCGTCTCTTGCACGACTAGGGTAAAAAGAGACCATTCAAGTACAGTTGTCTATGTTTTATCAGTTTACTATCAATAATCCACTGGCTGGTTGTTTTTTTGCCGATTTGTCGTCAAAAGATGTTCGGTTGTGATATCTAAACTGTTCGAATGGGGAAATTTCCTGAAATATTCATCTATGTAGGCTTGGAATTTTGGAGTATTTTACTGGAAAGAAATATTGGATGTACCAGACGTGTTTTTGCGTTTTTAGTTTTTGGTTTTTTGACTAAAAACTTCAAATAATAGTAAATATTTTTGAATAATTTTTTAAAAAGCATGAAAAAATTGATATTTACAAAATACCGATTCTAGACTTTGTATTTTTATATTTATTTAAAATTATTCTCATATATGTTTCTTCGTTAGCCTTTTTAGCAAGATAATTACTCAGGTAAATTGGGTCAGTCAAGAGGCTCACTCCGTATTCGGAAAATATTCTAGGCGACTACCAATGCGGCTTTCATGCTGGAACGTTAACATCAATTCAAATATTTACGATCCGATAAATATTAGCAAAAATTGGGAATTCAACCCGGGCGTACACCAAATTTTCGTAGATCTCCAATAAATATATGATTCGATAAAAAGAAGCACACTATGGCTAACAATGCTGGAAATGGAATACCAAGAAAACTAGTAAAGCTAACTCAAATATGCCTGACAGAGGGGGTACGGCCGGTACATTTTACCGGGGACCGGCGATGTAAGGGGCCCAGCGTCGACCAGACCAAAGACGTAATTTTTGTTTTTTTTTGCTCCTGAAATATATGGCCTAGTTTTGAGGCGACCGATAATTTTGAACCCTACGCAATATTTCGCTATGAAATATTTAATATTGTCATGCGCTGAGCTGGCCAAAAGTCGTCTTACACCATCGGCCAAGAAACGTAGATGCACCCAATGGCCCAATACTCCACCTAGAGAGAGAGAGAGAAAGAGAGAGTGAGAGAGAGAGAGAGAGACACAGAGAGAGAGAGAGAGAAAGAGAAATTTAATATTGTCATAGATTGTATAATAAGCAACTTAACCAGAAGATTTAATGCAGCAGTTGAACGTAGATGCGCCCAATGGCCCAATACTCCACTTAGAGAGAAAGAGAGAGAGACAGAGAGAGAGAGAGAGACAGATAGAGGGAGAGAGAGAGAGAGAGAGAGTTAGAGAGAGAGAAAGAGAGATTTAACATTGTCATAGATTGTATAATAAGAAACTTAACCAGAAGCTTTAATCCAGCAGTTGAAATTGATTCGCTATTTTTAACATTTTATGGACATTCTGAGATGAAGATAACGACAATATAAAGAAAAAAATTGATATATTGCGCGAGTTTTTTTAAAGAACACGATATAGCGATATACAAGAAGTATATTTGTGACTCTCAACTTTCTCCAATAAATTTACTTAATAAAATTAAACATCCCAAATTGGAGTCATTATTTCCTAACGTCGTTATAGCGTCAAGAATATTTTGCACTTTACCGGTGGAAGTCACAAAAAGGGGAAATATCCTTTAGTTTTCTTTCTCGCATAAAAATGCTATGAGATCTAAAATGACACAGGATCAGTTAACTGACCTAGCAACTTTGTGCACTGAGAATGATTTGGTAAAATCATGCGATATTTTAAATATTTTTTCACTATTTGAAAAATATAATCAAAATTTAATAAAAGGTATATTTGAAATGTTTCTTATTATTTATTATTGATAATTTTATTTCCATAAAAATTAAACATTTTTTTGCTCTTCCCTTTTTGACGGGGCCCGCTTTTCACTTCTTACCGGGGCCCGCTTTTCACTTCTTACCAGGGCCCGCTCATCCCTCTCGGTGGCCCTGCTTGAGAGAGGTGTTTTCACAACTCGAGGAGGAAGCAGGTAGGTTGGATCTTTGAATAAATAAAGAGAAGGCGAAATACGTGAGAGGTGGCATTCGGATTTTTGCAGATAAAGTTAGGTGATACTTTCCGTAATAATAATTTACCTATGCTCCTTCTCAAATATGCCCGGAACATTAATAAAAAAATTAAAATAAAAATTTCGAAAAACATCGATTTTTTTCTGCATTCTTTGCTTATAACTTTAAAACGGTTCGTTTTGGAACAAAGTCGTACAAAAATAAAATAAATATAATTGAATTTTGTATGATATACGAGTGGTCAAAAATGTCATAAGTATTAGCTTTTCTACAAGATTGCAATAAATACAAAATAAGGGGGCAAAATACGCCTGTTGCTATTCAATGTTTCTCAACCACTTTGGTGGCACTTAGAACCTTAGTAATTCGTCTAATAGAAAATTCTTATAACTTACTTAAATGGTCTACCAAATTTCATTAAAATCGATCAAATAGATTTTGCATAATAAATTTGCAATATAAATGTTTTAAAAAAGTTCAATTTTTTTAAAATCTTTCTGAACCAAAAGTAGACCATTTAGAAGTTGGCTAATTTTTGTACATAAATAGGTGCTCTACCTATCTAATACACTTTACAGAATTAAAATCGGATTATTTAAGGGGCCTCAGCAATGTTTTAAAATTATAAACAATTTTTTGGCTTATAAACAAATAGCTTTGTTTAATAATAAAAAAATTCATTTTTAGCAATGCAAATAATTAAAACCGGTATAATTTGACTAAACTTTCAAATGCTGTCAGCAGAGTTGCTATTTTATTTTTTAATCAAAAGTTATCCTCGATCAAAAATTGCAATTTTTCGATTTTTTGAATGTTCCACCGCGTTTATCTCGAAAACTATGCATCGTACGAAAAAACTTGTAGGACTATTTTTTGCTTAGAATTACCCAAGAAATACAAAAAAATGTTTTATTTTGCGAAAAATCGATGTTATGTAATTCCTCAAGTTCTTTGTTTATAACAATCTTATCGACATCCGGATCAACTGTTACCCAAAAAATTCGTGTTCTACGGGTCAAAATACATAAAAAAAACTTGGGTAAGTCCATCTAAATAAAGGAGCCCGTAGCACCCCCTCCTGGACACATCACTAATTTGTTTATAAGCCAAAAAATTGTTTACTTTAAAACATTGCTGAGGCTGCTTAAATAATTAAAATAACCAACAAAAATCCATTCTGTAAAGCGCTTTAGATCGCTTTTGTTCTAGTTTTTGTAGTGCAAGACTTTAAAAAATTTTAATTTTTTAAAAAATTTAGATTGCAAAATTATTATGCAAAATCTAGTAAGTCAATTTGAATGAAATTAGTTGGATTAGGATTAGGTGACATTCTAATCGTTTTAGCATATTACAAAAATTTTCTAAGCGAATTAGGAAGGTTCCAAGTGTAACCTAAGTGATGAAAAAACATTGAATAAAGACATGCTTGTTTTTCCTCCTTATTTTATATTTATTGCTATTTTGCAGCAAGGATGTTAAATTAAGACATTTTTAACCAATCTTGTCTGATAGAAAATTTAATTAGCTTTGTTTTATTCCTATACTACTTTGTTCCAAAATGAATCGTTTTAAAGTTATAAGCATAGAAATTTAAAAAAAAATTGATGTTTTTCGAAATTTTTAAATATTTTAATTTTTTTATTAATGTTCCGGGCATATTTGAGAAAGAGCGTAAGTCAATTATTATTAAAGAAGTTATCACCTAACTTTATCCGCAAAAATCCGAATGCCACCTCTCACATCCACCTAAAAACAGATCCTTCCTAGTCTATGGGGTTTAATCTCTCTGTGCCTTTGTCATCTTTTCTGAGGATTCCTATAAACTTCCATTCTTCAGGTACCTGAGCTGTACTCATCAGTATTGAGGTAAATTTTTTCAAATTTTCATTTTCATTGTGAAATTTGCCTTGTTGTTGTTCTTGTACAGATCCCAGGTGAGTTTTTTGGTTGTTTTTAAAAAACCTCGCCTATAAAATTCTAAATTAATTGACTTTGTTAAACAATTCGTAGTGAAATAAAACGTGTATATCGAAAATTGGGTTTTGAAAAAATCGCAATAAAAAGTAGCATATATGAGCGGCATAAATTGTCGGTATCGACAATAGATGTGATCTGTGTTTCAGAATTAAATGGCTGAGTCATTAATATTCCGCAACGTACGTTTTGTATCAGCGGTGCTGTTGGGAGTCAGATTGTGCGATATGCAAATTTTTCAATAAAATACCGTCTACCGAATATTTAATGACAAGTAAAATATATAATCAACGATTTTCAATGAGAAATAAGCCACAATTTTACCAAAAAAATGATTTTATTAACGTTTCGACGCCCAAGTTGGGTGTCGTTGTCAAAATACAAAATAATACTAAATTAAACAAAAATGTTGATGCTTAGTAAAAAATTCTTCTAATAATTTATTATGGAGGGTATCGAAACTAATATCATTTCTAAACAAAATTTAAAACCAACAGTATGGTGGAGATATGTAGATGATGTGTTTTCAATATGGCTTCATAGATCAGAATTGTTGGATACATTCCTAAATATTATAAACAATCAGGAAGAGACAATAAAATTTACAATGGAAAAGGAATATAATAACACTCTGCCTTTCCTCGATGTTTTAGTCTCAAAGAAGGATACTGGATATGAGACACACGTGTATAGAAAACCAACACACACCAACAGATATCTCAATTACAAATCAAATCCCAACGTCAATGTTAAAAAGGGAATCATTAAATCTTTATATGATAGAGCCAAAATTACTTGTTCTAACGAAAAATTATTGTTAGAAGAAAAGCAACTGTTAACATTTTTTTTATTAAAAAATGATTATCCTTTATCGTTTATAAATAAGAAATTGTCAAGATTGGATCGAATGGAACAGAACAACGTAGAACGGGATCCTGTAACATCCACAAGAACTAATACGAGGAAAATAACAATACCATATATAAAAGGACTATCCGAGAAACTTAAAACAATAGGAAATAAATTCAACATTTCAACAACATTTAAAGCAACAAACACATTGAGGTCTATTCTATCTAAAACTAAACCTAACAATGAAGAAGCAGAACAAAGAATTGTATTTATAAAATACCTTGTGAATGCGAACAATTTTATTAAGGTGAAACATCAAGACCATTAAACGTTAGATTAAGTGGAACATCAGTTTTATATTAAAAATATAGAATTTGATAGATCTCATAAGATAATGAAACATAGAATTCAGTGGAGAGATTCAAGTATAGTCCTGAAAAAACAGATAGTAAAAAGAGAAAAACATTGTGTCGCAAATTCCTCGGTAGAATGCAGTAAGATGTTGTTACCCATACTAAAAGAGGAAGTCAATAGAAAGAAAATACCACGATTAGTAAGTCAGTAACATATCGAGTTAGTACATATTTTATATTTTAGTATTATGTATATAATATCTATGTATTATTAATATTATTTATAATTTAAAATACCATATATATATTAAAGTCGGAATTGGGTGTTAGATTTGAGAGTAAACTAAATGTAAGCACAAATACTTACGATGTCGGGATAGTATCACGAGGTTTTTTTCTAGTTTTTCCTCGTGATTTACTATGGTAGGGGAGCCCAAGCGGGGATTTTTGCAGTTACTCGAGCGCGTCAGATTATCATATGGGGAGAAACGTGGTACCCTGCAGATGTACCTCTGCCATATATTGGCTCTTAACACAGGGGAGTTCGTTTAGGGGGGCCCGAAAATAAAAATCTGTCCTTAAAAATACTCGAAATTGTCAGATTAAGATAAGGTAAGTTAAGTACATGCAAAACAGTGTATATTTAAAAAATCTGCCGATTTGAGCGGGGCGTAAGGGAATTGGTGAGTCACAAATTTTCACAAGAAAAAGGCGAATATCTCGCGAAATGAAAGTCAGATCGAAAAACTAAAAACTACACGTTCAATATTTTTCAAAAATCTATCGGTAGATACCAAACACGACCCCTCGCAGAGAGGGGTGGGGGGTAATTTTTAAATTTTAAATACAAATCCCGCGATATTTAGTAAAATAAACATCAGATCGAAAAACTGCAAAATACACTTATTTAATATTTTTGAAAAATATATCGAATGGTACCAAACGCGAACTCCCACGGAGGTGGGGTGGGGGGTTACTTTAAAATCTTAAATGGGAGCCCCCATTTTTTATTGCAAATTTGAATTCTCTGCATAAAAATAAGCAACTTTTATTCGAAACATTTTTTCGAATTATGGATAGATGGCGCTATATTCGAAAAAAACGATTAATGGAAATGGAAAATTAAATTAAAAAATGGCAAGCGCCCGCTAAAATGGAAAATTTTACTTAACTTTTTTTGGTTTTAGGACCTAATAATCACAACCCAATACGTCCCCAAAGCGCTCGAGTGACTGCACATTTAGCATACTTTGCTCCCCTACCACTATGGAGTCTCTAGCACGAGAATTTTACTGCCACCGTTGCATTTGGTTGTCTTTTTAAAGACAGATCACATGCTATGATTTTTTGTGGTGGATATTTTTGAGTTGGGTTGATTTCATGTAATCAAATGAACTATCTTTTAGTAAAGTCGTCCCAGGAACGCAACTCATCAATATTGGCAATATCATTTTAAAGTCTTCTACTTTAAAATGTATAATACATGTCTGAATTGCCGATATATGTGTGAGTCAAATTAAATAAATTATTTGAAGAATTTTTTATTAAGCAACAACCTTTTTGTTTAATTTAGTCTTATTTTGTATTTTGACAACGACACCCGGCTTGGGCGTCGAAACGTTAATAAAATCATTTTTTTTGGTAAAATTGTGGCTTATTTCCCAATGAAAATAGTTGATTAAAGTAAAATATAAATCCTAATAGACTATATTAAAAGTAAAGGGGGGTATGGTTTGAAAATTTTGAAATTTTCTATTTTTTTATAATTCAAAAGGAAATTACATAACTTCGAAAATACTATCTGAAAATTTCAGATTGATCAGATCAAATTTACCGGAAATACAGCACGTTGAATATCCCTACCCTCTACTCGCGTTGCAGCAGCTTCACGCGAGCGTAGTGAAAAACGTTTAACAGCTGTTCCCTTTCTCTTTTGTAAATTACTCCGCGATTCAAAAACATATTCCGGTGTGCATCAATTTACGATTTGACAGATAAAAAGAGATTGAAAGGAAAAGTTGTCAAAGCTTTTTTAAACGCGTTTTAAAGGCGGTGAACACGTAAGTCAAAAACTATTAGACCGATCCATGATATTTTGCATAGATTTTCTTTAGACATTTGGTGAGGTACCTAACGCTGTCGAGGTATACATATTTTGTTTTTTCTTATTTTTTGTTTAACAATAATTTGACTTTACCCATTTTAATCAAAAAGTCGTTCTGAGTGATACCATAAAATCAAAAATCGTTAAAACTAAAAAAAAACACAACAGCGTTACCTCGAGAAATTCATAAGGTAATGCAATATTTTTGAATTTTTTGTTTCACATGATCCCATGGCGAGTTCTGATATTCTGGTGTCCACCGCAAAATCCATTTTTTTAGGTTTCTGTAAAAATTTTCCACCGGAATTTTAATAATTTTTAAACTATACTGAATAATATATGTTTATTTAATTTAAAAATAAAATAATTCTACCATAGTGTCAAAAAAAATTCACAAAAATGAATGTTGATTTCAAACCATATGATGACGACTATAAATTTAGTGATACTAAAATTAGTTCTGTAAATAATTTATTATATGTAGGATTGTAAATAGTTTACCTTATATTTTAAATTCCCCTGTATATCATTTTTCTTAATTATTAGTACGAGAACGGGATAAGGGTCTCACACATATGGACGTTGGCCCAGATGTGCCGAACGAATTGGGGATTACGGCGACGGTAGCGGACTACTTTTAACTTTATAGTTTTAAAAAATGAATAACCACTTTCAATTTCGTTGCAAAACGAAATTGAAAACAAAACGAAATTGAAAAAAATATTCTTTTTTTTTATAGTTTTAGTTTATTGGAAAAAGACGGCGGCGGGTCGGTACATACTTTGAACTAATTTTAGTTGGGTTCTTTCACAGGAAAAAAGAGATTAGCCTAAGAGGGTTTGTTTTAGCGTAGGGAACGAGAACGAATACATTTAGTCGATTTTAACATCATAAACGCGACAGACGTGCTCTTAGGGTAAATAAGACGTAAAAAGACGAATTAAGACGGGTATTACATATATTGATTAGACGCAAATTATCTATAAATACATTTCTTTTTTGTAAGAATAAGAACACATAAGATTTTAGTCGCAATTACACAACACTTTTACATTTCGTCAATTTAATAGTATCAATAATTTAGTCATCTATTTTATTAATTAAAACTGTTAAACATCAAACGGACTTTTATTACGATTGTCTTTAAAGAAATACCTACATATATATTCTGTAAATAATTTAGTATATAATCATATCATGAACATTTAGACAGCTATGATAGCGTTCCTAAGATTAAAGAGAGTAAAAGTGATGATAATGATGGAAGTGATGAATTTCATGAGGGATATTCCGAAAAACAAGAAGGAATAATAATTGTGAATGGTGAAATCATCAATAATTTGCGATATGCGGACGACACATTACTCTTAGCTTATATTCAAGAAGATCTGCAAACGTTACTTGACAGTGTCACTGAGAACTGTAAGCCCGACCGCACATCAAAGAAACATGAAACGTAAATTACGTTTCATGGAAATAAACCACTGCTAAACAAATATACGTCCGGCCATTTATGAAACTCTCCGAAAACAAAAATGTGTCATGAGCATGAATCACACTCGTTTCATTGGTAGGCGGACTTTGAGATTTGTTTAGCAGTGTTTTAGTTTCATGAAACATGTTTTTCGTTTCATGTTTCATGTTTTTCGTTTCATATTTCTTTGGTGTGCGGCTTGGCTTAGGAAGCATAGGATCTAAACATACGGAAAACCAATATACTCGTAATAAGTAAACAACAGAATATAAAACCTTGTAATTACGTAAATAGTTTCAAACTTGTAACAAAGAGGAGTAAAGGTAAAATTAGATCCGAAATTGAGCAGACCAAAGCCGTTTTTAGAAGGATGTCCAAGGTATTATGTAGGTAACAGAAACATAAAATTTGCATTGCTGATCCGCCTACTTCGCTGCTACGTGTTCTATGTAGGGGAGATATGCCTGAGACGGCATACTGGCTGAGATGGCATATCACGCGTTTTTCTTAAACTATTTCAAAGGGCCTAGCCGGGTAAGATGATGAAAAGTGCCCCCAACTCGATTCGAATTCCATATAGGTCACCGTTTAGCACATATAGTGAAACTAACTTTCTGAAATTTTTAGCCCCCTAGATGGTCATGTGACCCACCTAGAGCCTAATTAGGCTTTTTAGGTTTTTATTTTTTATCTCAGCCGCATCGAGAACTAGCGAAAAACTTTAAATAAAAGATTTGTAAGATTTAAAAAGTTCTGTGCGAAAAATTTTTTTTTAATTTTTGGCGGGAAATTTAAATTTTAGAACGATTTTAAAATTTTAAATGAGTATAAAAAAATAACTAAGATATTCGTTTTCACGAAAAAAATAATTTTGAATTTTTGAATTTTTTCAAATTTTTAAAATTGGTGAAACGCACCTTCAAAAATAAAAAACCGCATTTTTTCGGTTTTTTTTCGTTTTTTGATACAATTTTATACATATTTTTCAAAAAAGGTAACGCCGTCACTGGAGCAGGTAAAAAATTTAAAAATAATTCGGGTTTGCTTAATAAAAATTTTTTGTAACACCATCCATTTTCAAGATACAGGTCGTTGAAGAAAACAAAATTTTACACATTTTTTACGATTTTGCCGAAACTACTGGCAACATTGTAATAAAACTTGGCGAGTTTTAAGAGGTAGTTATTGTGCATGTTTTGACATACAATTAAGGATTTGATATTCGATTACAAAACATTTTAACCCTTAACTTGGCGGTGTGTACTCCAGGATACGTTATTTATTAAAATTAATTTCTCTATATTTACGTAAAGTTGCCACGAGATTTTAAACGCACCCTCTCCATAAAGCATTCGCCTAACCAATTAATTAATTTGAATGGCATACACAGAGATTTCCACCAATGAGAGAGCGTTTTACGTAAGCATGCTAAAAATGGCTTCTAAAGAAGGTGTTAGTTTGTGTCATTCGAAAAGTAAATTCATTTTTTAAATGTTTTAAGTTATTGTATGAATTGATAAACTATAATTCTATATAATTAGGCCTGCAACAAACAATCGTATAAAATAATATTCAGGATTTGTTTATAAACAAACAGATAGGATCACTTTGAAAAGTAGTATCTCTGAAAATACATTGCCAGGTTAGCGGCAATTTAGATAGTATCCTTGAATATACATTGGCAGGTACTGATGAAAATTGAATGAGTATCTTTTTGGATACATTACCCGGTATACGGACAAATACTAACTGTTTCTTATTAGCTACTTTGCCCATTAGAGGATTAACAGGAAAGTAATAAAACCATTTGGTATATTATGTTTGTAATGATTTATCGTATGTTCTTATCTACTCCAAAAGCTTGTATGTATAAATCATATGTCCCGTCAATATTTCTTGAAAATATTAGTATAAAAAAATGTTACGGTATGTTTTCATATTATCGAATTCTATTTTTTAAATATTAGGTATATACAGTGCGTCTGTAAAATAACGCATAAATTCATTAGATATTGTCTAAATAATCATAGAAATTCCCGAAACAGATCGATTTTTATTTTTAAATTACGATTTTTTGGCATAATACTAGTGACGTCATCCATCTGGGCGTGATGACATTATCGATGACACGGAAAAAGAAGATTCGTAGTCACGTCATATATTCGTAGAATATACCTGGAGAAGATGTCAGAAAAGATCTTTTCGGACACTTTCCAACTTTTACAACCAAAGGACGATGCCGAAACTGTTGCAAAGGACAAACAGCAATGAGTTGTACAAAATGAAGGGCGAGATTATGTTTGGCGGAATCCCGTAATTGTTTTTATGATTTTCATAATAACTAAATTTTGTAATTTTTTATACTTACAATTATTACTTTTTACTTTTATTTTTTGAGTGTTTCAAGTTTTATTTGAAGTTTTGAATTTAAGTTTAAAAAATAAATGTTTGATCATCATTGTAGTTTATTTATAATTTATAAATGTACAATATTATATATTAATTGATTCAATACTATGTGTATGGTTGAAACCCCTACACAAAAAGCCATGTATTTATAATTGGAGTAACAGAAAATTCCACAAAATAAAGTGACAACATTAGACAAATCTATAAATGTTTCGCTAAAAGTCTTGAAAATTCTAAAGACTTTTAGCGGAACAATTTATTGTAGATTTGTTTATTGTTTTCATTATATTTTGTAGAATTTTGATGATTTTGTTTTAATTCAATAACCCAATAATATTTAATATATTGGTCCAAACTACAAATATACATCTTGGCAATGTGTCTTTCTAGATACGGAGGTATTTTTTTAATAACCTGGCAATGTATCTATTGGGCATCAGTACTTGTTTTATAGTGTTCCTGGCAATGTGTCTTGCGAGGTACATTGTAATATACGGTACGCCTAGTAGTGTATCTTATGGGATACAATGTCAATAAAACGTCAAAAAATTTAAAATAGAAAAAAAAAATGTAATTGACTCTGATAATGGAGCCCTCTAAAAATGACATCCAGTAAACAAAAACATTTTTCTTACAGCGGTTATAGGCGCGCCAAGTTAAGGGTTAAAAAAGTATGCCATCTCAGGCATATCTTCCCTAGATCTTAGTTTACGGTATCGAGTCTTGGTCTGCAAATAAAAGTGATCTAAATCACCTTGTGGCTTTCGAACTGTGGTGCTATAGAATAATTTTAAAAGTTTTTTTAGGTGGGGAATATTCGAAATTCCACAATACTAGAACGTCTCAGCAAGACTACTGAGATCATAAAAAGCATCAAGCAGAGAAAGCTGGAGTACTTCGGACATGTAATGAGAAGTGTCAAATATAAATTGTTAAAAAGATTTATGCAAGGGAAAATATCAGGCAAATGTAATCCACGAAGCAGCAGTTTCACGGTTAAAGAAAGTGGCAGACAATAAAAGTAAGATAGCTGTGATGGTGATCAACGTTCTGACAGGGCATGGTACATGAAAAAGAAGGTATATCGATTTTCAATATTTTTTGTAGTGCAACTTTCGACTGATAATATTGGGTAAACTTTCGATCCACACAAAAAATAATTAAAAAATGGAACATCCTTTATCTCAATTCGTATGTAAACAGCATTTTTTGTATTTTTTTCTAGTAATATTAAAATACCAAACCAATTTTTAGATACTGAAGCACGCAGCTTAAGATAACACATCGATACTGAAATATTTTATTGTTCGTAGCAATCATGTAGCCGTAATATCATTATCGTTTTATTCATACAAAACCATCTGAAAATATTATCAGGCATCAGGTGTTGGTAAACATACCGAAACACATCGGCGATGTTGGAATTATTTAATTAATAGAGATTTATTTAATCGCGTAGTTAGGAAAAAATATTTGCAAACACGTACTGATATTGATACGACTGTTTTGTTAGCTTTGGCTGATCGATAAAACTATCTACCTGGAACTGGGAACGAATGCAGCCAGATGAAAAACAGTTATATAATATTCGAAACAGCCAATTATACTACGAAAAACCTATATAAAACTAATTAATTACATTAAATTAACAGTTACATGATGACAGATCTTAGTAACATGATGCGAAAACTATTACAAGAGTTTACAGAGTGGGTTTTAGAAGTGAATATGGAGAAAACTGAATACATGCGTATCGGAGGAGACCAACATAGCCTCCGAGTAGAGGAAAATGAAGAAATAAAATTATGTGAAGACTACAAATACCTGGGAGTAAAGATCACTCAAGACGGAAAATTAGATGCAGCTATTAAGGAACGAAATATACAGGGAAGGACAGGCATATCCCTACTGAACAGCGTACTGTGGGAAAAAAACATCTCTAAGGAAAATAAAAGAAGAATTTATAACACCATAATAAAAATCATCACAACATATGGATGCGAAGATTGGTCTCTAAAAGACAGAACAGAGAAAATGCAACAGAAATGGACTTCTGGCGCCGGTCTGCGGGAATATCTAGACGCGACAGAATAACAAACGAGAGAGTCCGAGAAATGTGGGTCACACATTATATTGTTGACGACGTCAGGACGAAACAACTCAGCTGGTACGGAGACGTAAGGAGAATGCCGGAGAATAGAATACCAAGACAGATCCTCGAATGGCAACCAAGAGGAAGGCGCAGACCAGGAAGGCCCAGAAAAAGTTGGAGAGAAGGAGTTGATAGAGAAATCAGGGACAGAGAACTCAAGGACGATGTATGGAATGACAAAACAAAAGGAGATTGGAAATCGGAAGACGTCGAAGAACGTTGTGAACCGATATTATATATGTTACAGTTCAAGTTGATTATCCAGTTGGAGTTGACTCCAACTAGTTGGAGTCAACTCTAACGGCTGGTTTCAGTAAGAGTTGATGATAAATATAAAATGAAGATTTATATTCAACATTTACTAGTAAAAGTAGACTCCAATTAGTTAAAGTATACTCTTCCTAATGCCACTTAGTACAAGTTGATTCACACAAACAGCCGATTCTAGAAATTAAATGTTACTGAATATGTTCAAATTAGTCTAGCCTGTATCGTCGCCATCGTTAGGTAAATTACTCCGATTCGAATTTTCTGCACAAACTTACTCAAAAAAAGGTCCTTATAACAAATCTACTGGGTGCCAGGCAGTACCTTGATCGATAAATTGTTTAAATAATTTTTTTAGACAAATTCACAAAAATAATTTTTTCACTTCGAACAATTTTTTTAGATGATTTGGGTTATTCTGAGCAAAAAAAGGTATTTTGTGATTTTTCTCTAAAATTGATTGTTGTCGAGTTATACGCGATTTAAAATTTGAAAAATGCGAAAATAGCCATTTTCAAGGCTTAATAACTCGGTTAAAATCCATTATTATGAAAGTTAGAAGCCCCCTCTACAAGATCCAGCAGAAATTTTTGTCACTATTTTATTACTAAGCTTTATCTTTAATTATTAACAATGAGCGCTAAGTGCGTATTAGGCGGCCGTCAATGGCGAGTGCTAAAGAGATGCACCATTCCAGCCGTCCAATGGTGAATCTCACTCGCACTCACATTGACGGCCGCCTCAATACACGGTTAGCGCTCATTGTTGATAATTAAAAATAATATTTTATTAATGAAATAATGACAAAAATTTCTTCAGGATCTTATAGAGGTAGCTTTAATCTTTGATTTTTTTTAGTTTCTGATTTTCATAATATCTAGTATCGTATGGCATTTTTGCCTTTCGCACAGTTCCGGCGCCAATTACATCTTTAACCCTGTTTCAAGTAACTAGTGTCGATGTACACTAGCCCAGGGGGACCGACGGCTTAACGTGCTCTCCGAGGCACGGTGAGACGGCTCGTGTCATTATTGGAAATGAAAATGGTTTGACTTTAGCAGGGCTCGAACCCATGTGCACTGGCGTATGAGGCCAGCGATTATGCCGTTACTCCACGGCCGCTCGCTCGACTTTCACAATAATTATCTTTAACCGAGTTATCAAACCTTGAAAATGGTTATTTTGGCGTTTTTCAACAGTCCATTTTAGAGAAAAAAAGGCCCAACGGATCTAAAAAAAATTTTACGAAGTGAAAAAATTACACACACCGGCAAAATTAGCCGAACACCTTAAAAATGGGACATGTTTGATGTCTCGAATTTCCTAAACCTGTTGTCCGATTTAAGTGATTCTTTTAGTAAGTTATAGCCTTATTAGTTAAGAATATCGGTGTAATAATATTGTTGCTAGACAGGTACATGTCATTTTATACCGGGTGTTACAATCATACTGTGTTTTTTTCTTAAAGTTCGGAACACCCTGTGGAATATTCTAGTATATATAATATTTTAAAATAAATTAAAAGTCGATTGTAGACTTAGGCTTTATTAACATTTTCTTTTTTGATTCATTTGCTTTTGTTGGAATATAAAAAAGTTATGTGCTTTAACAAATAGCCATATTTTTTATCAATAAATCCTCATAGTAGGAGAGGAAAGTATGCTAAATTTGCAGTTTGTAAAGATGTCTCCTATTTAAGATTTTAAAGTAACCCCCCAGCCCACTTCCGTCAGGGTCGTGTTTGGTGCCATTCGGTAGATTTTTGAAAAATATTGAATAGGTGTATTTTGCAGTTTTACGATCTGATGTTCATTTCGCGAAATATCGCAGGGTTCGTATTTAAAATTTTTAATTTACCCCCTCCCCTCTCCGTGGGTTGTCACGAACCTCTACGGAGGTGGGGTGGGGGATTTAATTTAAAATCCTAAATAGGAGCCCCCAATTTTTATTGCAGATTTGGATTCTTTACGTAAAAATAAGCAACTTTTATTCGACATATTTTTTCTAATTATGGATAGATAGCGCTATAATCGGAGAAAAATGATGTTTCAAATGGAAAATTAAATTAAAAAATGGAAAGTCCCCCACTTTATGGAAAATTTAACTTAGCCTTTTTCTGATTTTAGCACATACTCTTCACAATCCAATAGGTTCCCATAAAGCTCGAGTAACTGCAAATTTAGTATAGTTTCCTCCCCTATTATGAGGATTTATTGATGAAAAACATGGATAGTTGTTAACGCACATAACTTTTTATTATCTCACATAAGTAAATGAATCAAAAAGAAAAATGTTAAGAAAGTCTAAATCTAAAATCAAGTATTAATTTTAATATTTTACATGTGCTAGAATATTCCACAGGGTGTTCCAAACTTTAAGAAAAAAACACAGCATGATTTGTACACCCGGTATAAAATGATATTTACCTGTCTAGCAACAATATTATTACAACGGTATTCTTAAATAATAAGGCTATAACCTACTAAAAGAATCACTCAAATCGGATCAGTGATTTAGGAAACTCGAGACATCAAACATGTCCCATTTTAAGGTGTTCGGCTAATTTTGCCGGTGTGTGTATTTTTGCGAATTTGTTTAAAATCATTGTTTATCGCCAAACGTCACTAAAATCATTAATTATTGTACTTATTTGCCCTCATTTTCGGAAGTAAAGAAACACTTTGTTGTATTGAAAGAAAAATGTTACTTTACCTGCCGCGATAATTAATCAAATTAACCGAGATTGAATGTAAGTGGTCAATGGCAGCAATCGATTATTTATTTGAGTGAAATTAAAATTTATTTACTTTAATTGTTAAAAATATTGTACAAAATTTATCTTATTATTAATAAAATTTATGTCGAAAAGTAAAATTCTGTAGTGTTTCGCAATTAGATTCATACAAAATAAATCAAATCTTTACAGATTTAGTAATTAGGTAGGTATACAATATTGATAACTATCGATTAACATCAAAACCGGCCATCATGCAAAAGTCATCTGTCATTACTGTCATACGAATTTTTTATTTCGTCTAAAATTAAAAAAATTTCCTCAAAGTTGTAAGTAAGTGTTAATGTTTTTTATGATTGACGATACAATTTTGTACGCACCACCTCAATACTCTTTATCGAACGCGTCTGTTCCTCTGCTCGTAATAACAGACTCGTTCGATAAAGAGTCCCTTTACTGACTGACTTTACTGAAATTGGTTAAACAATTTTTCGACCGCGGTACCGCGTGACACCCTGTGTAAGTTTGTGCAAAAAATCGAATCAGAATAATTTACCTAACGGGGGCGACGTTGCAGACTATACTAATAAGTAGTTGAAACGGTCAAAACAAAGAAACGCACACTCATCAAAAATGCACTTGAGATTCTCGTATAATCAACATTTACTGAATCGATCCAGGAAGAGTCAACTCGAACTAGTAAAAGTTGATTTAAATTTTTCAAATCAACTTTTACTGCTCGTTTTAGTTGGAGTTGACTCGAACTAGGAATAGTCAACTCTAACTGAGAATCAACTTGAACTGTAACATATATAATAAATTAAACTAACAATGTTTCAGCGGTTAATCAACACCATTAAGACGCTAAAATCAATATCATTAGAAGAATTAATCCAAAAATTAAACTTAACAGGTTTCCACTTTGAATAACCGCTTCGATATTATCTTGGCCGAGCTTTCGACATCCTCTCTGACGTCATCTTCACGGCTTCTGAGATCTCAGTCTCCTGAGCCCCTAAACACTACACTTTTCACTACTCACTACAATACTTTTTATTTATATTTATTTATTTATAGTACTATACAATTGACCTGGCCTCTTGTGACTAATCCAGGTCGTTTCCTGATGGGATTACAGTAGTTTATTACAATATTATTATTTTAAGAATTTTTTCTATTTGACTAATTAACAATAGCCCTAATCTACTACTAATTATGAAAAATACAAATTGTAAACAATTCTAATAAACAAATAACAGCAACTAAACCAAAACTAATAAACAAAAGATAAATTATTACTTTTTTTTTAACATATAATTTTTATAAAAGTGCTCCCATTTCTCATTCTCAGATGAGAAATGCCAGCACTATTCATCTAAAAATAGTCACGAATAATTTTAAGTGCAGGTCTAATCGACTTTATGATATTCTCAATGGTATTTCGGTGAGCCTCAGACCATTGAGTTTTAAAATTTCAGGTTTTTAGTTTAATTTTTTTTTTGTTTGATTAATATTTTTTTTTGATTTTTGATTTATTTTATTTTATTTTATTTTATATTTGATATTAATTTTTAATTATTTATTATATAAATATTTATTTAATTATTCCAATATTTTATTTTATATTTTTATATGTAATTTTAATTTTTTTTGTATAATTTCTTATTAAAATTTGGATATTATTTACTTGATTTCTTCTTCGTCTAATATTATATAATTCTAATTGTTTCTTTGATATTATGTCCGCTAAATTATTTAGTGTATTAAATAATTCTTCATTTTGTATTATATTTACTATATTTATGCCAACAAGGTCTCTTCTCATTCTTTGTAGTTCTTGTGTATTTGTTTGTCTTTCGCAAATAAATACTATGTGTTCTGGTGTGCCTATTTCTCCACATTCACAATATTGATTGTCTTTTAAGTTAAATCTATGTAGGTATGTAGGGTACGGACCGTGCCCTGTAAGAAAATGGATTAATCCTTTTTTTGGGTTAAAATAATTTGGTATATTATTTAAATTTGGAATAAAATTATAGAGACGTCTTGCTTTAGGGGAATTATTCCATTCGTTTTGCCATTTTCTATTTAATATTTCTTCTAATTCTCTTTTTGTTCTGATTTCTATTCCCATTAATTGTATTATTTTTTCATAATTTTCTTTTCTTTGCCAATATCTACATGTACGTTTTTGTGTTTCCAAGTGCATGGGCATTACACCAGTCAATACTGTTAAAGCTGATGTTGCTGTAGTACTGAAGGCTCCTGTCATTCTAACAAGGAAACCTCTTTGTGCTTTATTCAGTTTTTCAATATTTGTATTATTTGTTAGTCTGTGTGCCCATACACTTGCACCGTACCCTACAATTGAGGCAAGTATCGTACTCAGGTATACGCGCATATGCTGGAACGGAATTCTATACTCCCTTTGTGCTAGGCTTGCAATGCAATGCATGACTTTCGCTGCCTTCTCACAGACGCTATTTATATGGTTTGTAAAGAGTCTTGGTTCATCGATTATGATACCAAGATATCTAGTTATTTTTGTTCTTTTTATTGCTTTCCCCCTTATTTGTATACTTGGATTTCTTTCAAGTCTTCCCTTTATAAGGCTATATGTTGTTTTTGTTTCTGATATAGTTAGTTTAACTTTTTCATCCATTCATTTATATTTTCAAGTACTCCATTTGATTTTATTTCTAGTTCTCTTCTTGAATTAGCATCTATGATAAGCAGCAAATCATCCGCATACGCTATGCTCCCTAGAACTTCAGGATCCACAGCTAACCGTTCCAGCAGTTCTTCTAACATTATAACGTTTACGTTTTCCCAGTGTAGATTTTGGTCTAGTCCCTCTCATTTCACGCTTTTATCTTAACTGATTAGATCTTAGAGTCCCTATCGGCGTTGTTTTTCTTAGAAACACATATGTGCTATCGATAGAGTCGACCGTTAGACTTTAATAGCTTTCTGGTGAATGATATGGGCCTTGCATCCCATAAGTCATCTTAAGTATTAGATTTGCTAAGCCCTTTTACGAGTGGTAAGGAAATCTGTTCTTGAATATCTCTCACAGTTTCCCATAATTTTGATTGGTTAAAACCCCACCACAAACAAAGGACGCCAAAGGTTCATAAAAACCACAAATTCTCAAAATTCTGCATCATTTGTGAGTTGAGTTAATATAGTCATTATGTGAGATCAAGTTTGTTCGTGTATTGTGGGCCCCGCCGATTAGGCAGGTAAGAGTATTAATGATTGTTTATTGGTATGTACAATAATTGTACAATTGCGTTTTCTATTTTTTAAAGGGTCCACCTTTCACCTTCCACCTTCCACCTATGCATTATGTTGTCCAGCTGATATTTTATGAACACTGTTAAATACTATTATTCTTTCGACTGTGTCGTAAAGTTGAATTTCTTCATGGCCATCTTCCACACCTTGAGAGCCTGCCGGCTTACAAAGGGCCATCCTACCCTCTAACAGATGTTTTAAGTAAGTCACTCATCTTTTACTTATTGAAGAAATTAGTAGAGACGCCTTTGTTATGTCCAGGGCAAGGACAATTGTGTGTTCTTTCGTGAAATAAGTTCAATGACCTAAAGTTTTCGCCCAGTTTGTGATAGTGACATTCTGAAAAGTAGGTCATACTTTTAGTATGAAGTTGATGATTATCTTTTTATTTTTAAATAGGTGATCATTTAAACTATAAACATTTACATTATGTAGATATTTTTCTGAGTATTATTAGAGTGTTATTAAGTATTGTTAGATAGGTATAAATATAAACAAAGAGCTCTTTCTTTTTTTGTTGTAATTGAACGGTAAAATTTCTAGTTTTTATTTAGAGTATGGATTTTTTTATTTTTTCGAGTAACTACAGTTCATTTTTTTGAGTTAATAATTAATAGTTATATTCGTTCACTTACATTCCATTTTTTAGTATTACTGTGTTGGTGAATACACCAATTTATATGCAGTGATTGTTATTATGTCGCCAACTTTTGTCTTATAGATTAACGGTTTAGGTATTTTTTTGATTTCTTAATTTTGTTGTTGGCGATCTTATACTGCGTATACACTGTACGTATTGTGTAAATATTGAGATTTGGTAGAGTATTTTAATAAATGTTACATTGAAACTTACGATGTCGTATTTTATTTAATTTTTTTACAGCTCAGGATTAGTACATTGATGTCTTATCGTAGCATTCTTGCTAATTTGTTATTGTTGCGTTATGTTTCGTTAATTATTGTTCCTTTGAGTATTTTTTGGTCAAAATACCTGGCGCCCTATATTTTCGTTTGAGTATTAAGTATTTCCGTTTTCTTAGAGCCCATGAGTCAAATCATCAGTTAATATTATCTATTTATCTTTTGTTTATCGTCGTTTCATTAGCTCTATTCGCATACCATTATTTATTCATTTACCATCTATCATTGTAACAGAAGCCCAACCCAAAGAACCATGCCCACATCTCTTCCGACTGAGCAACGTGGCCTTTGTTTCGTCAATGTAAACGATTGGACCTTTCCATCTTCGGTCATTCCTTATTCCATCCAAGGATAATATCGTCCTGATCCTTCTGGTTCAGCCTTCATGACCTCGTGTCCATCTGATCGTTATACAAAATGGCGCCCTCTCGTGGAGCCTTATACAAATTACGTGGGACTTCTTCTGTTACCTATGGTTGCCTTATACATAATTTCGTAGAGCTTTGTCAATTGCCTTTTCACGGGCTATATATATTTTCTTGTCCATGCGTGAAGCATGATTTTCTTTTTTATCATGTTCCTATTAGACCTGATTTTCTTTTTTTTTGTTTTGTTTAAGTTTGGCTAATTTGTAGCTATTTTTATTGATAAAATATTTTTTGAGTTATTTTTCGCTAATAGATAATAATATTTTGACACATTTTAGTTTGTTTATTTCCGTTTTTAGTATTTAAATGTCAGTGTAGTACCTTACACTTTCATTCCTGCCTTTTCGCATTCTAGAGTACCATTCTGTGAAGTATATAGTATAGTATCGATCTTTTTTCTTTAGATATGTTTTTAGTTGAGTAGATTTGAGCATTTTTATTACTTTTCCTTATGTCAAAGGGATACGTCTTTTGTTATGTATCTAATTAAGGTAAAGGTATCTAGATCTTGAGCTGTGTATTTTTTGTAGCAAATCACAAAGAAGTTGTAATTGTTTAACTTTTTGATTTTTACGTTTATTTTGTGCCATACTTTGCAACTTTTGTGATTTATTGTAGTTTGCTTTATATCGTTTTATTGTGCATTTTACTTTTTATATTTTAGTATATGTATTGTGTTGCGGTATATTTTTTGTACTGTATTGCGTTTATTTTATTGCATTTAGGTACCGTTTTTGAGTTATGAAATGCTTTGTAACTGTTTTTAGAGGTAGCAACTATCACTATTATTATTGCGTTGTCTTCTAAATTTTCGGGTACATGCTTCTTCGTCGTTCAACGATATTGTTCTGTCCGGTTTTAAGACCAATCTTTTCTGACCTCGTAGAATAGTATTGTTGTAATGATTTCTGTGCAGTATATTTTTGGATTTTTATGTGGTTATGTATTTTTGATGATATCCTATTTGGTTGATATCGTATGTTTTTCAGTACCAGAATGTTTTGAGTGGTTTTAGAGAGTTTTTAGTCATGGCGTGGTGTTAGTCTGGAGAAGGAAAGAGTCCTGCAGCTTCCCGTCATGATATTGTTTTAGGTTTGTGATTTAAGTCTTAAATGAAAGAAGTTAAGCTGTCCATTCCAGGAATTGTTTTTTTACAATTAGCTATTAGTCGCGAGTGAAAGACCTCGGCGCATGCTGTTGTGAAATATGTTTGAGAAATTATGTTTTACCATTCCAATATCAGCATTCTAAAATCTATTCGGTACAAAACTACTTCCAGTCCAGAAAATATTCCTTTTTTCAGTGTAGAGTCTTCGTTTACCGTTACGTAATCTTAATATTTTTCGACTAGCCTACGATAAGGTGGTTGACATTTCAAAATTCTTGTCCCACCCCCAATAACATCTGTCAGGGCTAGAGGTATTTAAGTGTGTCTTTTGACCCTAATTTCAGGTAAAGAGGCGTAATGTGTTTATTAGCTTTTATTTAGCATATGTTGCAACCGCAAAAGCTTGTAGATACACTTATTTTGATAGTAGATATTTTTAAAGGGCTATGACCCTATTTTAGGTATTAATGAGATGTAAAAAGTAGCATCTTATTGCTTGTTTATATCTCACAAGTAGTTTGACTCGTGAATATAAACTTTCGATGTTTAGTTAGTAGATAACGCGAATATTTTTTGTTTAGAGGAAAAGAATTCGAGTAATTATTGTTAGTTCTGTCGATAGTTTGGGTGAATTAGGATAACGTTTTGGCAATTTTGTGTCGGCTATTAAGAATTGAATTTTTTTGTTAAACACAGGCACGTACTAGGCCCAGATGTATTTGCAAAATAAATTTTATTCTTGCGGCTTACATAAAATACTATTTCGATAAAATGTCGTATCTATTTAGGACATCAGTCCCTACTAAATTGTGACACTTCCCTACCTGTGAGCTACCTGTGATTTAACCTAACGATCTAAATTACCTTTATAATAATATATTATCATATATATTTTAATAGAAAGGCGTCTAGTATGCGTAATTACTTCCAGTCCTAATTAAAGGTAGATTTCGACAATTATCTTAACTTTCCTTTGTTCATTTTCTTCTATATATCTTTGTTGAGAACTCCTTGGCAACTTTTACTAACTCCTCTATTCCTTTTGTTTGAGTTCGAATTTATTTGTTACGTGAGATAGTAATTGTGCTTTGGTAATTTTATATATTACTCGTGTTTATTTGCGTTTGTATTCTGTTTGCTGTTTGTATGTGTTTAGGCTCTTCCGGTACATGTTGTCGGGATAGCAGTAATTTTTTTGAGATAGTGTTCTGTGAACATTATACCTACTTTGAGAATGTTTGATTGCGAAATGCTTTGTCCTAGACCGGCAAAGTGAAATCAAATAAGCAAACCACTAAACTAGTGTGTCTGTTATTAGTGAAGTCCCGAATTAAAGATTTCGTGGCAATTTTTGAGTCTAGCTTATGAAGTCCCGGATGCAAGACTCCGTGGCAATTTTTGAGTTTAGCTCATGAAGTCCCGGATGCAAGACTCCGTGGCAATTTTTGAGTTTGCCTCATGCGAGTCCCGGATGAAAAATTCCGTGGCGTTTTTGAGTTTACCATGGCATTTATTCGTTTAGTCGAGTTTGTTAGAGCTCGAGTTTGTTTGTTGTTAGTGGACGCACTATAACGAATATTTTTGTGTTGAGTTTGCTTGTGCTAATTTTGCGTTTGGTTTTGAGTTAATTCCAATGGAGTTGACTTTATTTTAGTTGAGTAGATATTATTAAAGTTATTTATAATAATATCTTACAATGTATTCAGACATATCTTGTCCTGATTGCATTCCTTGTTTTTCTGGGAGTTTCTCGATTGAAAATTTTCCGCCGTGGTTAACCCCAGAAGATTTTTACGGAACTTTTGGCCAACCTGTTTTTTCCCTGTCATAAAATTTCGACCAGCTGTTGGAATTTCGACACCTTTTTGCTTTGATCTTGCAGTCAAAATCTTAGCATTGCTTGACGCTTACCTAGTTACCGGTTGAGGGGACAACCATAACGAAGTTTGCCTACCTACCTAGTTGGCCAATCGCCTTTGTTGAGCTGGAGCAACTTTGATTTTCGCGTCCAAAACTTCAACATTGGTATGTTCCACCTTTTTAGTTTGGCTAGAGCCATCGGTGTAGATATCTGTCATTGGTTGTTGTACTTGCGAGTCAACGAACCATACTTTGAGTCGACTTTCGAGTTGAATGTTTAGTTTTATGATAAGGATTAGAGCAACACTGTAGGTGTTTGCTGACTTAGTCGTTTAGAATTAGAGTAGTCCTTGTATATATAGTTCCTAGTTTTTGTGTTTTATTTGAGTTTAGTCTATCATAGAGATAACCCTTTTTAGTTTGGTGTTTGAGTTTTATTGCTTATTAGCTTTTTCCGATTTGGTCACTTGTGTTCAAGCACCTCAAGTACCAAAACCTAGTTTAGTGTGTCTAGATCATTACCGACTATGTCAGGCTACTGCTTGATGGTCAGAATATGGTGTTTACTGCAGACTCCGATTGTAAACAGTGGTATTGCACCACGGTTTAAATCGTGGGGGGAAGCTGTATAACGTTTACGTTTTCCCAGTGTAGATTTTGGTCTAGTCCCTCTCATTTCACGCTTTTATCTTAACTGATTAGATCTTAGAGTCCCTATCGGCGTTGTTTTTCTTAGAAACACATATGTGCTATCGATAGAGTCGACCGTTAGACTTTAATAGCTTTCTGGTGAATGATATGGGCCTTGCATCCCATAAGTCATCTTAAGTATTAGATTTGCTAAGCCCTTTTACGAGTGGTAAGGAAATCTGTTCTTGAATATCTCTCACAGTTTCCCATAATTTTGATTGGTTAAAACCCCACCACAAACAAAGGACGCCAAAGGTTCATAAAAACCACAAATTCTCAAAATTCTGCATCATTTGTGAGTTGAGTTAATATAGTCATTATGTGAGATCAAGTTTGTTCGTGTATTGTGGGCCCCGCCGATTAGGCAGGTAAGAGTATTAATGATTGTTTATTGGTATGTACAATAATTGTACAATTGCGTTTTCTATTTTTTAAAGGGTCCACCTTTCACCTTCCACCTTCCACCTATGCATTATGTTGTCCAGCTGATATTTTATGAACACTGTTAAATACTATTATTCTTTCGACTGTGTCGTAAAGTTGAATTTCTTCATGGCCATCTTCCACACCTTGAGAGCCTGCCGGCTTACAAAGGGCCATCCTACCCTCTAACAGATGTTTTAAGTAAGTCACTCATCTTTTACTTATTGAAGAAATTAGTAGAGACGCCTTTGTTATGTCCAGGGCAAGGACAATTGTGTGTTCTTTCGTGAAATAAGTTCAATGACCTAAAGTTTTCGCCCAGTTTGTGATAGTGACATTCTGAAAAGTAGGTCATACTTTTAGTATGAAGTTGATGATTATCTTTTTATTTTTAAATAGGTGATCATTTAAACTATAAACATTTACATTATGTAGATATTTTTCTGAGTATTATTAGAGTGTTATTAAGTATTGTTAGATAGGTATAAATATAAACAAAGAGCTCTTTCTTTTTTTGTTGTAAGTGAACGGTAAAATTTCTAGTTTTTATTTAGAGTATGGATTTTTTTATTTTTTCGAGTAACTACAGTTCATTTTTTTGAGTTAATAATTAATAGTTATATTCGTTCACTTACATTCCATTTTTTAGTATTACTGTGTTGGTGAATACACCAATTTATATGCAGTGATTGTTATTATGTCGCCAACTTTTGTCTTATAGATTAACGGTTTAGGTATTTTTTTGATTTCTTAATTTTGTTGTTGGCGATCTTATACTGCGTATACACTGTACGTATTGTGTAAATATTGAGATTTGGTAGAGTATTTTAATAAATGTTATATTGAAACTTACGATGTCGTATTTTATTTAATTTTTTTACAGCTCAGGATTAGTACATTGATGTCTTATCGTAGCATTCTTGCTAATTTGTTATTGTTGCGTTATGTTTCGTTAATTATTGTTCCTTTGAGTATTTTTTGGTCAAAATACCTGGCGCCCTATATTTTCGTTTGAGTATTAAGTATTTCCGTTTTCTTAGAGCCCATGAGTCAAATCATCAGTTAATATTATCTATTTATCTTTTGTTTATCGTCGTTTCATTAGCTCTATTCGCATACCATTATTTATTCATTTACCATCTATCATTGTAACAGAAGCCCAACCCAAAGAACCATGCCCACATCTCTTCCGACTGAGCAACGTGGCCTTTGTTTCGTCAATGTAAACGATTGGACCTTTCCATCTTCGGTCATTCCTTATTCCATCCAAGGATAATATCGTCCTGATCCTTCTGGTTCAGCCTTCATGACCTCGTGTCCATCTGATCGTTATAACATTATGTCCCAAAAAATAGGCCCACACACTGAACCTTGTGGACAACCTTTAGTTATATGTCTCGTCTTTTTATCCATTGGACAACTTAAGCTGGCATATCGATCTTGACAATAGTTTCTGAAACTTCCGTACAAGTTTCTGGGGCAATGCATCTGTCGAAGTCTTTCGAATAATGCCGGCCACCATAAATTGTCAAAAGCTCCAGAAACATCTATAAAGATCATCAAAACATACTTCTTTGTGCTCCCTCCAATTATATTAAAAACTTTATTAATAGCATCTTCTGTTGATTTTCCTTCCCTAAAGCCATATTGATTTGGGTGAAGTCCAGTTTCGTGTCTTATTTGATTTAGTCTTTTACAAAGTAATTTTTCATGTAATTTCCCCATTGTGTTTAGTAAGCATATTGGTCTATAAGATTTAGGTAAAGTTGGATCTTTATCTTCTCCTTTACTTATAATTATAACTTCAGCTTGTTTAAAGTTGTTGGGAAACTTTTGTTGTCTTAGACATTCATTATATAAAGAAGTGAGTATAGGTATTAAGTACTCTGAAAGTGCCTGAAGAATTTCTACATGAATGTTATTATGAATATTACATTACAATACTGTTGTTTTCGATGGGGGACTGTTCATTTATACCTTGGTTCGCTGGAGTGGTCCTTGGGTGGGGGTTGGCGCCAAGATTCTTCACGGCGGGATTCGGGTTTAGGCGGGATTTTTAGACAATTTGACCGTTTTTATATCTCTACGGTTTCTTGGTTCAATTCTTCTAGAAGTTGACCTATGTCAGTTTCTTTTTTATCATTTTCAAAGAATATTCTTCTCCTTAACCCGCCAATATACGCGCTATGAGGGAATACCTCAGCATATTTGTTTATAATAAATGAAATTGTCTTAACTAATACGATAACCTTGAGTACCCAGGAATGCCTTTAGCATCGTTCATGAGAGGGTATGACAAAGTTATAGAATATTTCAGGCGGTCAGTGTGCTGTATGATACTTGAGAGAAATGACATCCCTCTTCAAGTGAGAGAATTCCTCACTGCGCGTGCAATCATGGTGAAATCACGTTTCTATTACCTCAAAGAAACTTTTAGGTTTTTGTTTAATATTTGGGTAAGTTTAATAAAAATATTATTGTTTGGGTTAGGTTAGGAACAGTGGCACATCGAGGGGGGGTTGGGGGTTAAAATCCCTCCCAGAACATATAGAAATATATAAATATAAAAGAAAGTAGAAAAATGTAACGTGTCTTTCACAAATAATACAAAAAACTTTCGGTGCCCAAGCCAAATCCCCCCCCAGAGGAAAATTCTAGGTGAGCCACTGGTTAAGAACCCATTTTTAATTTTACCTATTCTAATTGGGAAATAAGCCACAATTTAACTTGAAAAATTGATTTTGTGGACGTTTCGAATTCCACCACGAACATCGTTATCAAAATACAAAATATTAATAGTTAATTACATAAATGCTACAAAGAAATAGCTTCAGAACAATTGTTATTTTAATTTGTGTTTTTAGTAAAATGGTTTTGAGAAAAAACGTCAATTACTTCAGTGGCTTGCTGAAATTGAAAATGAAGAAAACAGCGAATTCATGTCCCTGTATTGTTACGAATGCAAATAAGGGACCACTTGGGAATTCGAGATGAAGCAGAGCCTGTAGAAATGGAACAAGTATTAAGTATCTAATAAATGTGCATACTGTCCTGAGAAGAAGAACAGAAAAACTCAGACAAAATGCTGCAAGCCAAATGGTAGAAGACCAATTTGTAAGGAACACACAAAAACTTTGTTTAATTCCTGTTGGGAAATAGAGCAGGAAGAATCTGATTAGATGTATTTATTATCTTTAGATGTGTGCAATGTTTTTAAAACCTTTTATTGGTGTATTGAATATCTGTTTTGACTATTATCCTATTATTTTTGCTTTATGTATTTGACATTTTTTATACTTTTGATCTATAGATATTATTTTTACTTTTATTTTGTTAAATTAATAAAAAAATTGGTTTACGAGACTTTCTATAATATGTGAGAACAACCCATTCTATATTTATACCTACATAATACATATATGTTGTGCATTCATTCTTCTTCGAAATAAATCGAATTGATGTAGGTGAGGGCGACGCTCGTACGCGTGCAACCACGTCACTATAGAAGACGCATGTAACGGCATGTTAACCTTTAACTACACGCGCTGGCGTACTTTGTACGCCAGATATAAGAATTCTACTGGAAATATATTTAAAAATTTAATTTTTGACCTTGCTTATTTTTCTAACCTATCACTGGAATGTGCTTTACAATTTGGTTTTAGTTTCGTTATAATCGGCGTTCTGGAAAGATCGTAATTTACATTTTATTATTTGTTGTTTCCGGTGATGGACAATATACCCCAGGATTATATTACTATAAGTCGTAATCTAAGTTCATATTTTAATTGTTTCTTAGCCATTATGGCAAAAAATATATTTCTCTTTGTAAACAATACTTTTTCTCCTGTAAAAAAAGAATGTGTGTGTACTTTGTACGCACGTAAGAAGTTATACTTCTATTATATGATTTAAACGAAATTAATATACTTTTTATTTATATTTTGTTTAAATATTAAACTAATTTATACTTACTACTTCTCAAACATTTTTATTAGAACAGTGCCAAAAATTAAAATAATAAAAGAATAAAACACACACAAACACATTAAACAAGCCACAAATGATGTCTGAACATTAATTGTCGAAATTTTTTTTAACTAAATACGTATTTTCTGAAAATACAATTATATAATAAATATACTTACAATCATAAAATGTATTAAAAAAAAACAAAAAAGAAAGTTTCTATTGGGACTCGAACCAGCGCTGATAAGAGCGGTTGGTATTGGAATTCATTCGCCTTCTCCGCTTAGCCACGGACACTATGTGTCATTATTTACGAAGATCGACTAACTAAACGGATTAAACTTGTGATATTTTGATATTTTGAAAATTGATCAAATTATTTTAATTTTGAATTGAAATGATTTAGAATTGAAAAAATACAACAAAACATAGAGTAAAAAAACAATATATTAGGTGAATATTGATAGAAATTTTGATGGTAATCAAATTATATAAATAAAAGTATTACATACTATGTATTTTGGCAGATCAAATAGGTAGGTTTATACCTATGATACATTAACAATTATTACGTACCTGTTGCTTTTAAAAACTATTTAAAAGTCACTACAATATTATAAACTTTTTTGTTTCTGTCCTCACAACAATAAAACTAATATATTATACATTTGTTTACCTTTACCTTTACCTCCAAACCACAGCTGCCATATCGGATAATTTTTGACATGTCATTTGAACATCCAATCAGAACAAAGTTATAATGCGCATGCGCCGGGCTGATAGGTTTTAACATATAAAAAATCACCCTCTATCGCCGGTAAAGAAGTATAACTTCAAAAATCACATTTAAAAAAATTTTTTATTAGTAATTTAATTTATCATGGAATCCAGTTATTCCATGATTCCAGTTATAAATCCCAATTGGCTTACTGAAAAGGAACTCCAAGTATTCACTGATGCCGAATAAGGTTTATAACAAACAACTAAGTGTATTTTTTCAAAAAAAAAATTAAACAAATCCGCTGTTTTTAAGTGTATTTTCTTGTGGCGTACAAAGTACGCCACGCGTGTAGTTATGTTATAACTTGATGCGCGGGTAGTTAAAGGTTAACCATCTAGCTTGTTAAGCCAGTAATACAATTTATTGTAGTACAACCCAATGCACTGCATAATGTAACCATTTTTATACAATTATTATTCTAAACCACAAAAATAAAGAGTAACCAATATATTATTACAAAAACTACATTTTATCTAACTATGATTTTTAACAATGCAGTAGACGTCTGTTATTGAAGGCACGTCTAAGAGTATTAAAGTGCTACGTCTGGTCTCTTTTGTTGTATGGATGGGAAACCTGGATCACAAATACAGTTGAACCCGCTTATTAGAATCCCTGTTATAGGAATATCCCGGTTTATGGAATATAAATTCAAGTTCCCGAAACATTTCCATTTACTCCTTAATAAATTTATCTGTTTATTGGAATAGGATCTAACTAGATAATACCGCTTATTAGCATATTTTGCAGGTCAAAGAATATTTTTTTTTACAATTTACTAAAAATTTAAATTATGTTTGGTATTATGGTTTGTCGTCAACGGCCTGTAGTGCTGGATTAGATATTATTAGGGTAATAAATATTTATTACTTTGTTACGAATACCAATTCGATCTTTAGCATGGCCGACAAATGCATGGGTCATAAAATAATTTTTATTTGTCTACACAAAGGCACTGTTGCCTGTTATAAAATTGTTAGAAGCAGTTTATTTAGAATTCACTCAGAGAGTACCTACTTGTTTGCAAGATGTGAATTATGGCTTTGTTAAATTCTAAAAGAAGAGAAAAGAACAAGAATGTAACAATCCATTTCTTGACGCCAATAAAACTTCTATTCAACCAATGGATTAAGCATGGCCACACGGATTAACAACGAAAAAGCTATAATTACCAATAATTTCTCAAGAAAAAAAAAGTAATTTTGTTATATATGCATTTTAATAAGAAAATATTTACATATCTACATATTGCATACATTTCATATTAATTACCTAATGTATTCATTCACATACATGTAATGTAATTTGGTATTTAACACATACATAGATAAGTACTAGTTACACTACTGTATTATTGACGTAAAAAGACCTAAAATCATTTACATACACTGATTATGTAGGTACATATATGATATACATATTGGCATAGTATGTAATAAAACTACATATTGGCATAGTATGTAAAACTACACATTGGCATAGTATGTAAATAATATTATTACGTATATTCGGTAACACTTATTTCGACTAGCCACCAATGATCGGTTATTAGAATATCCCGGTTATAAAAATATTTTTGCCTTGTACAAAGGCTATTCCAATAAGCGGGTTCGACTGTATAAAAAATCTTAACAAATTAGAAACGTTCGAGTTATGGTGTTACTGTCGCATGCTCAGAATTCCTAGGACAGCATACATATCTAACGAACGTGTGCTAGAGACCATACACAGTGTACACAGAATTAATCAACATCATAAAAATGAGAAAGGTTTATTACTTCGGTCATACAATGAGAGGACCTAAATATCGATTATTCCGGTTGATCATCCACGGCAAAATCGAAGGAAAACGCTATATTTTAAGAAAACAACTGTCCTGTCTGCGTAACATTAGACAATGGACACTTTCCAGTTAGATGAAATCTTCTTCTTCTTCTTCTACGGCACTACAGCCCAAATTGAGCCTTGGCCTCCTTTATTTTTTGCCTCCACCCTTGCCTGTCTGTGGCTGCTCTTCTCCATACACGGACTCCTAAAAGGGCTTGTACGTCGCTGTTTACTGTGTCTTCCCAGCGCTTTCGTGGCTTCCCAACCGGTCTCTTTCCTTGCATTCTAGCATTCAGTGCTCGTTTTGGTAGCCTATCCTCTCCCATTCTTATCACATGTCCGGCCCATTGCAATCTTTGTATTCTAATGACGTCTGACAGGGGTGCTTCCTTATAAAGTTGATAAAGTTCGTTGTTGTATCGACTTCTGAAGATTCCGTTTTCCCTCACAGGTCCTAGTATTCTCCTAAGTACTTTCCTTTCGAATGTGTCGAGTTTGTTTTTGGATGTTTCTTTCAGCACCCAGACTTCACTGCCATAGCATGTTATTGGTCGAATTAAGGTTTTATAGATTCTCATCTTTGTATTTCGGTGGACACTTTTTGACCGAAATATATGGGAGAGGGCAAAATAAGCTCTGTTTGCCTGCGTTATTCTCTTCCTTATTTCTCCATCTTCTGATCCGTCGGCATATATTTCTACTCCCAGGTATGTAAACTTTTCAACCGTTTCAATGTCATCTTCATGTATAATGTTTTCTGGGACTATATTTCTTCTCGTCTGAGTCATTATTTTTGTTTTTTCTGTGTTAATTTCCAGACCTAGCATTTTTGTTTGTGTTTTTAACTCTGCATATGTTTCCTGTGCTCCTGTTGATGTTCTACTCATAATATTAATATCATCAGCATAAGCGGCCAGTTGAACCGTTCGGTTGGTCAGTAGATTTCCTCGTCCAGTTTGCATTTGCCTAACCGCATACTCCAGTGCCAGGTTAAACAATGTTGGGGCCAGCCCATCTCCCTGTTCTAGTCCCTGCGAAATGTTAAAAAAGTCTGTCCGGTGGTTTTGTATTCGTACACATGCCTGAGTTTCATCCATTGTGGCTTTGATGAGTCTTATTAACTTGTGTGGTATTGCCAATTCAGCCAATATATAGTATAGTTTGTTCCTTTTGACTGCGTCGTATGCCTGTTTGAAGTCTACAAACACGTTGTGAACATCAATATCGTGTTCCCATGCTTTGCTCAAGATCTGTTTTACTGTGAATATTTGATCCAGTGTCGATCTTCCCCGTCGGAAGCCCGTCTGATACTCTCCAATAATTGGATCTCCAATTATTGGAGAGATGAAATCTAACCTGGTGAAAATGGACAATGACACTGATTTCGGTTAAAAATGGTTATTTTTCGTCCAGTAAATTACCATGTTTAAAACCACTGACACAAAATTCCATATAATTATCACGGGATACAAGTGCAATTTCAAACAATAATTTTTTGCCCCCTTATTTGTGGCCACCTAGCGGACAAAACGCGCACTAAACAATAAAAAAGAATGTGTGTGTACTTTGTACGCACGTAAGAAGTTATACTTCAAGTATATGATTTCAACGAAATAAATAATACTTTCAACAGGTTATTTGTATTTTATTTAAAGATTAAACTAATTTTTACTTACTACTTTCCAAAAAATTTTATTAAAACAATACAAAAAAAAAATTAGAAAACACACGGATTCGAACCCTGTGACCTCTTGATCTCCGGTCACACGCTCTACCACTGAGCTATACTCCCTTTGCTTTGACAGACCAAGTGAAGTATACAAAAATACTTAAATATACTTACTGTTATTATAATTAATCTTATTCCAGAGGAAGACAAATCCAAAAACACAAAAATTATAATAAATATATTTACTAAAAACACTAATAATATATTCTTTTCACGCACACCTTATTTGCGCTACATAAAGATGTAGCGACTAATACCATACTGTCGGTGTGCGCATGCGCCAAGGAATGTAAAAATTCAGCCGAAAGAAGTATAACTTCAAAAATCAGCTTCACTTGTTATCTTCCAAATATACATCTACTTTATTATTACTACATCTACATTTGAGTCCCTGAATCTTTACCCGTGCGTCATCATTTAAAGCATACGAAATAAGTCGGAAATTTACTAAACGCAACAGCAAGTGACAGTAAGTGACTTGCTGTTGCGTTTAGTATTTCCGACTTATCATCGACTTATTTCGTATGCTTTAAATGATGGCGCACGGGTAAAGATTCAGGGACTCAACTTTATACAATAACCAAATACCTAAAACCTGAAATGAACAAGAACACAGCAACACAGCTAATGAGCATTCATGTGCATTTTTTTATACCAGCAAAATACGAATTTTCAACTTTACCCCAACTTTTGACATCGACCACATTTTTATGTTTAAGTTTTAATTAACAAGCTTACATCATTTTATAGCCAGGCATATAATATTATGAGGACATGGTATCACAAGCAATTACTTTAAAATGTGTCTTTGGTCGCTTTTTTAGATTCGGTTTGGAGATCCTGGGCCGTAAAAACTTTTATCCATTTCAAAAATGAGTTTCAATAACCGAAGTTGGAGTTGGAGGAGCTACACCAGTAGCGTAGGGTTTTATGTGTGTCTATTATTAACAATTGAGTAAAATCATATACAGGGTGTTTGGTAAACAATGGGCCATAGCTTAGCCTTAGATTCCTTAGGTGAAAATAGGTCGATTTAAGCTAACTTACCTTAGTACAAAAGTTGATAATAACCGACATACAGGGTGTCAAAATTAAACTTTTATTTTATTTATTTTTGAATATATCCTGACAGGCTTGAGACAACAACACGAAATTTGGTATATAGTGCTGGTATTTTACAGTCTACTAAATTATGTTAAACAAACGTTTCTGGCTACTACCAGAGGCGTACGACGGGGGAACGTGAATGGTTGACCTTTCCCAAATTCTACGCCACTGGCGGAATTTCTATTTTAGTGCAATTTTTTGATTTTATAAAATTTTCTATGTAAATAACATTCTCTTCATTCGTTACGATAAAGCCTTTAGTTTTCGAGATATTTGAAGCTAAAAACGAAGGAGTAATACATTAATCAAAGTAAGTGTGCCTTTTAATTTTAAACTTCAGATATATCGAAAACTAATGACTTTGTCGTTACGAATTGCGAGTATATTATTTGCATAGAAAGTATTGGAGAATCTAAAAATTATGCTAAAATAGCGGTTTCATCAGTAGTGTAGAATTTGGGAAGGGTCAATAATTTACCTTCCCCTGTCGTACGCCTCTGGTATTAACCAGAAACGATTATTTAACACAATTTAGTAGGGTGTACGGTACCTACACTTTCTGCCAAGTATCATAAGGATATGTCAAACAGTTTTATGGTACCGGGTACACATATTTCTTCAAGTTTTAAATAAATAATAAATTATTAAAAAAAAAGAACACTTTAAAATAATTTGACATATCCCTGTCATACTTGGCAGAAAGTGCAGGCACTGCACACTAGTGCACACCCTACTAAATTATGTTAAATAATCGTTTCCGGCTACTAGCAGAGGCGTACGACAGGTGAAAGTGAATGGTTGACCCTTCCCAAATTCTACGTCACTGATGAAACTGCTATTTTAGCATAAGTTTTAGATTCTCCAATACTTTCTATGTAAATAATATACTCTTTATTCGTAACGATAAAGTCACGATGAAATCATTACAAAAAATTACAAAGAAGCTAAATAAAACTGGATGTCAACAAAATATCTAAAAATTGAAGAATATCAGGAAAGATGCGATACCCTTGACGTGGCTGAAAAAGCTGAGGAGATAGTTTGACCGCTCATCCGCAGAAATCTTTCTTGCAGCAATTCCCAAAGCTAGATCGCCAACCTTCGAAAGGAGATGGTCCAATAAGACAAAGAAGAAGCTTATTAAAGGCAGGATAGCATTATGAACACATAAAAAAAAACTTGAATAAATCAGAAGACACAAATGATCTTGTGGAGTCTATAAAGCGGGCCTTACACCATCTTCTTTCGACAGCCGTTAAAACCGTAAATAATACAATCATAGAAGAGCTAATAGCTGCACAAAATTATCTGTAAAAGAAAAAATACTGAGTCATAAAATCAAAATCTTCATTAATGAGAAGAAAGCCAAGAGAGTGGAACAGAAAGGCGACAGCTTAACTCAGAAGCTTGAACACACATATCTCAAAGGACACAACTTACAATAAAGTTTATACATAAGAGTGATATTCAAGGAAGGGTCAAGATAATATAGTTTAGTAGATGATCTACAATAATGGGAATGGATAGCAGGAAAGATTTCAATATACGATTTAACATTTTCCAAAACTTTTGAATCAGTTACTTTTATGACATGTTTCTCCTATTGCCACTCTGTTATATTTTCATATGTTCGCTTTTTTCATGGGATACTGTAGACAGAACTTACAACTTTGAATAAATTTTAAACCACCTCTAAGTAATAACATTTATTATTGATATTTTATATCACAATAAAAAAATACTTTAATGATTATTTGGCTCAGCAATGGGTATACTTAACAGCAGTAAACCATACCTACACTAAACCTAATTTCTAGTTTTCAACTATTTAATACTGCATCTTGAATTATTTGCTTATTTCTCTTTCAGCTTTCTAATTCAGTGCCAACTCATAAAATACTGAGTATCTCGCAATATTCCTTAATGTATTCTTCATATCGGTTTTCTTTTATCTTGCATGACTCCACATCACAATATAATACTGATAAAACTCAACATGTCATGAGCCGTATTTTCCAACCCTAAATTGAATTCTCGGCTGAAGAAAACTTATTTAATTTCCCTATAAACTTTCCACCATAAACGAGAGATGATGAGAGTGCAAGATGCACTTTCATCTTGCTACTTGTCATCTCGTTTCTTATAGGCCTGGATGCCGCGTACCAAAAAAAGTTGATAAATAGCAAGCTGAAAATTTGTTAATAGCTTAACGGTGTCTAGTCGGATAAACTTTGATATACGGGAACACTGCAACAGGGGAAGTTTTAATTGTGGAACAGCTTACAGGTGTCCAACGTCACACTACGAAAACGTCATATGTATTTTGTCGGACAAAACTTCCAATTGATTTTTTACTCTTTCATTAAACTCCCATGCAAAAATCAGACTGCTATTTACCACCAACATAATTCCTGTCATATGACATGTTTTACGTGTCGGACTTATTAAAATGATCAACATGTTTGTCGGACAAACATTTTTTCATATTATATAAAGTTTGCTGTTAAATAAACTTAAAAACAACCTGCTAGTTTCCACAATTATAACCTTGTCAGGATGACATGTTCCACAATTAAAACTTCCCCTGTTCCAGTGTTCCCATACATCAAAGTTTGTCCGTATAGGTTAAACTATTAACAAATTTTCATCTTGCTGTTAATTAACTTTTTTGTGGTACGCGGGATCCAGGCCTATTACGGAAAACTTTAAAAATAATTATAGTCTATCTTTAAATAAGCTGGATCAAAATTTGACGGCCGGAATCTACTTTACGAATTGCATGTCATAAATAATAAAAGATGATAAAATAGAAAGCTGTAAGCTACAATAAAAGTTGAATACAGATTGAAAATATGGGGAATATAAAGCTTATGATCTTGTAAACCGTATACAATCGAACCCGCTTATTAGAATACCGCTTATAGGAACATCCCGTTTAACCCTTTAAGGGCAGAACTATTGTTTTTTTAAAACTATACTTTTGAATAGTAAAAGTAGTTCATTATGCATCGTTAGTAAGACAAAAAATGTTTAAGAAATTTTTTCTGTGCCAGAAGGGCTGGAAAGGGTGGTAGTTGTAGCTACCAGTGTGCATTTTGACAAACAACTAATACTTAGTGGGCAATGGTATATATAACGACCAGTAAAAACAATTACAAAAATTTATAAAAAAATACTTAATTTTGAAAATGTAAAAAAACTAAATACAGTAATATTTTCAATTTATTATCTAATAACTTTCTATCTACTATGGTAGGGTGCAAAACAGTCTTTTCATAGAGCAACGTTACAAACTTGACAAATCAAATTGCTGCGCGTTTGTTTCTTTTTAGATGAAGCACAAAGGGCACATCGCCTATAAGTTCCTTTGGTGGGCAAGTGTGAACCAGCATTCAAAGTTGAGTTTGATGGTGGACCAGACTTTTTTCTGAATGTAAAAGTGCTAATCAAATTATCTGCTAGTTCACTGCGGAACTGTAATGCAGTCATAGGTTTAGCACTTGAGTTTCTTTTTTCAGAGTCTCCTTATATAAAATATAGCTGTTTAATATTGCTGCGTCTAAAAGGTAGAGAATTTGTTGCTTGAGGTAATGTTAACAGTTGTTCATCCTCGTCGTCTTCATCAGAAAAAATGTTTTTAGGAAATAACCTAGCCAGCTTGTTGTGCTTGAAACCAAATCCGTCATCTGGATCAAAGTGAGGATCTTGATCCGAATTACCAAAATCTTCGTTTCCGCTAGAATTATTTGTCTTTCTTGTAAGAGTACATGGCGCACCCTTTTCAAGTGCTGTACTGAAGTACTGGAACATGTCGGATAGCTGTCGATACTAGTAGTCTAGAGAGTTCTGGAAATTGAGCTTGTCTTAGGAAAATTCTCGTCCGCATCCTCATCGCCATCAAATTCGGAAAGACAATACTCTTCATCATTTAGATGGTCTACTATATACTGGAGTTCAGCTTCTGTAAGCGGTCGGTTTCTAGACATCTAAAAAAACATAGGAGTAATGTACTGGAAAAATCTAACCAAACCTAAATAATGTACTGGAAAAATTTTAATGACAAATAGGTCTAATTTAAAGTCTTATAGAACCTTGTCTAGCAAATAAATACTAAACTTTTCTTTAATGTATCCGTAAAAATTTTAGTTTTGGGCGTCAACTACGATCTCGAGATTTTTTGGTTTAGTATGTGAAAAAATAACCTCTTATTTGGTACAATCTTCAAAATGATTAAAAATATTTTCCTATCGCTAATGTCAAACAACGAGATTTTTACAGAAATTTGTTGCCACAATATTGTTTAATAACAGGCATAAGTTTCAAAACGAAAAAATAAAAATTGTTTGTATGCCGGGATAAATAAAAACAATGAATTTTGGGGTTACAATTCTCATAAAACATATTTATTATTGCAATGACTTTGCCAGTGCTTTTAAAGAATTATCTGCTAGTTAAAAATAATGAAAAAAGTACACTTGACACTTACCTTCAATTTTTTTCCAAGTAGTTTATTCTAAATGACACTTGTGCAAAAAACAAAAATAAAATTGAACGATTTTTTACATAGATTGTTGCAGAAAGGGGCACTGGTAGCTTATCATACCAGTTTTGTGAAAAGTACGTGGTTGCCACGCCGCATACAGGTTTTCGATATTCACACCTACCAGCAAGCATTCAGTGTATCGACTTCGCCTATAAAAATTGTTTTCACCGCAACTGTGATGACAAATTAAGCCGTAATAGCTTATGGTATATATAGCTACCAGAGAGCGTTAAAGGGTTAAAGAATAGAAATTTGAGATCCCGAAAAGTTTTTACTAGCCATCACTCATCGGTTATTAGAATATATCGGTTATATGAATACTTTGTGTTGCTACAAACCATAATGCAGGGAAAAATACAAGGAAAACGAAGTATTGGAAGAAGGCGCATTTCCTGGCTCAAAAATCTGAGAAAGTGGTATAATTGCAGTTCCATCGACTTGTTCAGAGCTGCAATCTCAAAAGTGAAAATAGCTGTGATGATTACCAACCTCCTTATATTAGAGGAGACGGTAGGTACCTAAAGAAGAAAGAAGGAATACTTTTGTTTGGCCGAAAGCTATTCCAATAAGCTAATTCGACTGTATTTATAAAATTGCCAAAATAATAAAAATAAAACTAACCCCAAAGTTTTGTACCACCAAAAAGTATGCTCATTTTAAAAGTTGATTTTCTGGTGAACGTATTATCGAATTCCGTTAATTTTTTTTACCGTTTTAGATTGTCCTTTGGTGTTTACACTGTTAGAAAAAGGTTTATTTAAACTTTGTTTTTAAGTTTATACCGGGTAGAAGAAATAGTCCAGAGTAATAAGGATTTTCTCGGGACACTCAAAGATCCAGGTAGCTGACTACTTTTTTAGTTATTGTAGACCTATAGGAAGAAAACCTACCTGTTTCCTGCGTAGAGTTCGCGTCCGTTTTTTAATTATTAACAATTTAGTGCAAAAATCGCGATTTTTTCGATCCTTTGCACTCCATTCAAAAGCTAAACAGTTGACATTAAATTACAAAATTCAGATTTTTAGAACATTGAAAAACCTTCAAAATGCCGATTTTTGAAAATTAAAAAGTTAATTAATTGCTACGCAAACTGCAAAATAAGTGAAAATCGTTATTTGTTAATAACTTTTACTAAATCTACCTTAAAACTTTAGTGTTTCACTCAAAGTTATGGCGTACTTAACAAACCTTCAAAATTTGAGGCCAATCCATTAATTAGTTTAAGAGCTATTCTATTTGTTTATCCCAGATACCTTTATTTTGCAATAAGATAAGACAGAAAATATTGAAGATATGGCAATTCTGAGTATGCCAAATGAAAGTAGAAGAGTGATAGTATCAAAATGTATTAAAAAAAGATAAAAAAATAATTACTATAATCAAAAATCCTAATGCCAAATTTTTGAAATTTTGTAGTTTATAAACATTTAGAAGAACTTTAAAAATGTTGTCCGTAGAAAAAATCTTTTTATATATTCGCAAAGATAGTATTTTAACACGAATTTTCAAATGAAAAAATTTAGCCTGGGTTCATTTGGGACAAAGTTGGCCATATGTTATTTTTTAATTCACAGCTACTTTGTTTATAATAATTAAGGAGTCTATTTAATGCAATTTTAAAGAATGGGATTAGTATTTTTTCTTAAAAAATTTGCACAAACATTGTACCTTCACAGCACCCTCTACGATTTTTCAAAAATGTAGTTCAAACGATTACTAGGGGGAACCTACAAATCCACCGAGTTAAAATACCGAAAAAGCAATTTCAAACGAATATAATTTTCTGTATCTCCGGATCAACGCAATGGATTTTGATGTTTTTTTTTTAATTTGTATGTAATTTCTACGTACTGTTATATTCCTAATTGATATAAGAAATAAAAGTTTATAATTGTAAATTAAAGTCAAATTAAAATAAAGGTTTTCATTTTCTCGACCACGGGCATGTAAATTTGGAACACCCTGTATAAAACAAATTATGTATAAATAGCTTTTAAGAGAGTGATTCGGAGAAGTGTTTACGAACCGCGGAAACAATACGACTCAAATAAACAATTAGAGTGATGTGTATAAAGAAAATGTTCGCGGAAGGATTTGTCATTAACCACCGCTAACGAATACTCTAGTGAATAAGAGAATAGGTCATTAAATTTGTAAATGATGTATTAATGTAGAAAGTAAAATTAAAATGGGGAATATTATTTTTTCTTGAAATCCATTAAGATATTTAGAAAAAGGAAAGTTGTGTTGATAAATACGGTTAATTGAAAGTTGTTTGGGATTGGTTGATTTTTGAATGCTGGAAGGGGTAATTTGGAAGTAGGAGAATGGACGAGAGATGTGTGGCAGAATGTTTTTGGCGATCGAAAGGCGAAGGCCGGTTTTCGAGAAGAGTGTACAAAAAAGTGAAACGCCGGTATAGTTAGTTTGTTTTTTAAAAATTAAAAAAGTAAGATATCGTGGAACGAGTGTTAGGCCTAGTCGAGATAGTATATAACTCCTTGAGTCTAGAGTATCCCGGTTTTGTTGAAGTGTTTGAAAAAGGTAGAACACGGAATCAGGAGACGGCAGGAACGAGGGCTGTACGAGGCGTAGTTTTCAGAAAGGAGCAGAGGCTTTGCTGGGAAGCTGGTACGAGTCGTTTGATCGCAACCCAAGATAGGAGGAAACGTGTTTTGTGTGAAGACATTGTCAAATCATCAGTAAAGGTCAGTCTATTTTGTTATGACATGAATGTATGGGTTATGTATTAAATACCACATTGAAAATTGAGGCACACAATCATTATTAAAAATTTTTCATCAAACCTAAATCAATTTATCACTGATAAATCATAATAGTTCATTTTAAATAAAATAACTTTGGAGACAAAAAGAAATAAGATTCCCATGTTTGTAAATGTTGTATTAAATAAAGATAGAAAGATAAGATACAAGAAATATGAAGCATTGAGTGCCATTTAGATAAAATAAACAATTTATAATTTCTAATTGAAATTCATACGTGTGTATTATTTTACTCTCTTTTATCTATCCCGATTAGGAATCCACTGGGAAATATTTTGAAGCCACGGAAGTAAATAATTGATATTATAATTTAGCCCTGAGATTGACACTATATTGGTATTTGATCTGTTTGATTAATGAGATAATTATTAATTAATTAATTAAAATAAATTACATCTGAGAACAGCATCAGATTTCAAAAATAAGATCACAACAGTACATTACAAATATGCAATTTTTTTATAAATTTATTAATTAATAAACAGTCTAATTTGTTTATACAATTCTTAAAAAATATTTTTTTAATCATAGTATCATTAATGTTCGTAGAAAAAGTTAATGATTTTTATTAGATAATTATTTATTGAAGATAATTTATTTATTAAAGTATACCTTAACTTTTTTTATGATTAATAACGATAGTATGATTAAAATCATGGATTTATGGGAAAAATTTTTTTTTCAAAAATTGTTTAAACAAATTAGACTGTTTATTATTTAAAAAATATCTAGACAAATTTCCTATTTGTAATGTACAGAAAAATTACATACAAATTAAAATAGAACGATCAAAATATATTCAGTAGATCCCGAGATATAGAAAATGATATTAGTTTTAAGTTGCCTTTTTTAGTTTTTGAACTTGTGCATTTGTCGGCTCCCAGCTCCCCCTTCACTTACCACGACTAAATCACCAATTGAACTACATTTTTAAAAATTCGTGTAATATACCAGATTTTCTGATATGTAAAATGATTTTTTCTGCGGACAATATTTTTAAAGTTATTCTAAATGTTTATAAACTACAAAATTTCACAAATTTGGCATTAGGATTTTTGACTACATTAGATAATTTTTTTATCTTTTTTTAGTACATTTTTATAGATCAGTTTCTACTTTCATTTGGCAGACGCAGAATTGCCCTATCTTCATTATTTTCTGTCTTATGTTATTGCAAAATAAAGGTATCTGGGATAAAAAATTAGAATAACTCTTAAACTAATTAATGGATCGGTCTCAAATTCTGAGGGTTTGTTAACTACCCAAATACCCAAGTTTTGGGTGAAACACTTAAGTTCTAAGGTATTTTTAATAAAAGTTATTGACAAATAACGATTTTCACTTATTTTACAGTTTGTGTAGCAGCAAATTAATTTTTAAATTTAAAAAATCAGCATTTTGAAGATTTTTTAATGTTCTAAAAGATTAAATTTTGTAATTTTATTTCAACTATTTAGCTTTTGAATGGGGTGCAAAAAATCGAAAAATTTGAGATTTTTGCACTAAATTGTTAATAATTAAAAAACGGACGCGAACTATAGGCAGGAAACAAGTAGGTTTTCTTCTATAGGTCTACAATAACTAAAAGAGCAGTCAGCTACCTGTATCTTTGAGTGTCCCGAACATGGTCTATGTCTAGCTTATTACCCTGGAGTAAAAAGAAATGTTTTTCTTATGTTCAGTTGGAAAATTCTGTAGCGAGCACAAGGTACAATAGTGGGTATACATCGAAATCATATTGTAGTCTTATGTTTTGCGAATATTTTGTTTTTTTAACTTCCCTGATATTTTTAAAAACACAAATAATAGACGGTTTTAATCTTTAACATGTGTTTTAACTGAAACAATACTAAATTAACAATAAAAACCTATCACGTGTCATTACTCAGTATTTATAGTCCGTTCTTTAACGGTAAAATATTGCAAAACCTCTAAATTTTAAAGAACCGCTTGGATTGACATGAAATTTGGCATACACATAGCTAACAAGTCAAACAAAAAAAGTGATATTGTGCCGATATGTGCTTTTGCCCTGGGGGTGGTTTTCACCCCCTCTTGGGGGTGAAAAAATAGTCGTCCAAAAAGTCAGGAAATGGATAAACTGGCCAATTTTAAGTAACTTTTGCTCTATAGAGTTTTTTCACTAAGTCAATACGTTTTGAGTTATTTGGCAGTGAATATGTTCATTTTTTCAACAGAATAATCACGCTTTTAGACGGTTTTTCGCTAATAACTCAAATAGTAAGTATTTTGTCGAAGAAACATTCTTAGAAAAAATATAGCCTGTAAAAAATTTAAAAAAATGGTGTATATATCACGTATCTACACCTAGTAGAAGCAGAGTTGTAGTTAATGAAAAATAGGTTGATATTCGTCAAATTCCAAATGCAATAATTTAACGTGAAATAAACAAAAATGAAGCACATTTCGGGGAAAACTCATTTTAACTTATTTAAAGTGTATAAAATTCATTTTGGTTTTATAAAAAAATTTCTAGCATCAAAATTAAACAAGTTACGCTCAAAATAAAGTTAGTTCCTTTTGGTTTTGGTAAAAAAATCGAGAAAATCACCCCCTAATTAATATCTTAAATGAACTTAATCGTTACGACTTCACAAGTTTCTTGACTCGTGTATATATTGTTTATATGATCTGTAAGTTTCGTCGGTTCAAAGTCCTTATTATTGACAGGGATGTACTTAAAAGGGGTTGAACGAGTCACTGATCACGAATGTATGCAAATTTAGAAACACCAAATCTTAATCAATATTTGCCTAACAGAAAAACAAAAAAATACATGATATTCAGAAAAGCAAATCTGACTTTTTTTGTTTTTTGAGATTTTTGGTATTTCTAACAGTTTTTAAGTTATTTTAAAAAAAAGCATATTTTTTAAAATTTAAATTTTTAAAAATTTTATTTTAAAACCAAATTTTTTCAAAAATAAACACTTTGAATCCATAAAACTTACAGATCATATAAACAAAACATAAGTAAAATAATTTTTGGAGCGGTAACGATTAATTTCATTTAAGTTGCTAATTAGGGGGTGGTCTTCCCGATTTTTTTTTTTGCAAAAACAAAAGGGACCATCTTTATTTTGAACGTAACTTGCTTAAATTTAATGCTAGAAACTTTTTGTAAAAATAGAAATAAAGCTTTTTTAAACATTTTAAAAAAGTGGTAATGGGTTTTCCCCAAAAAGTGCTTAATTTTTTGGATATTTCACGTCGAAATATTCTATTTGAAATTTGGTGAATATGAATATATTTTTCATTGGCTATAACTCTGGTTCTACGAGATCCAGAGACCTAACGCGTACACCATTTTTTTTTACTTTTTTATGGGCTATATTTTTGCTTGGAACGTTTTTTTTTTCAACAAAATACTTACTTTTTGAGTTATTTGCGAAAAACCGTCTAAAAATGTGGTTATTTTGTTGAAAAATGAACATATTCACTCGCAAATAACTTGAAAAATGTTGACTTGGCGAAAAAGCTCTATAGAACAAAAGTTACTTAAAATTAGTCAGTTTACCCATTTCCGGACTTATTTTGGACATATATTTTTTCACCACTAAGAGGGGGTGAAAGTCACCCCCAGGGCAAAAGCACACATCGGCATAATACCACTTTTTTTCTTTGACATGTATGCTATACGTATGCCAAATTTCATGTCAATCCAAGCGGTTCTTTAAAATTTAGAGCAAAAACCGTGAAAGAATGGACTATTAATTGAGGTAAATAATCAGATATTGAATTGACCCCCTCACAGTCCCGACCTGAGTCCTATTGATCACTTATGGAATATTGTTGATAAACAATTATGACCTCGTTAGCCCCTTCCTGTTATCCGGCAAGATATAGAAACTATGGTTACTGCTTGCTTCCATTCCATTGGTGGTTCCCACTTTTCCCAGTTGTATTTTAGCATTATTTTTGTATTTTGTCTGTCAGCTGCACTTATTCATATTTTAGCATTTCGGCTGATATAGAACTTCCAAGACATATGTTGTTTTTGATTCTTAATAATGATTTCAACTTCTTTTAAGGATGGCGCCAGATCTTCCGTACAGTAGTTTTGCGTATTAATGATTCTTCTTCAGGTTCCTTCCCCTATCGGAGGTTGGAAATCATCATCGCTATTTTAATTTTATTGGCCGCACTTCTGAGTAATTCTAATGAGCTGCAACCGAACCACTCTCTCAAATTTCTTAGCCAGGATATTTTGCATCGTCCTGGGTTTCTCTTCCCTTTTATCTTCCGTTGCATAATTAACCTAAGTAATACGTACTTCTCGCCCCTCATTATATGACCCAGATATTGAATCTTTCTAATTTTAACAGTTTTTGTGACTTCACATTCTTTCTTCATTCTTTGTAACACCTCTATATTAGTTACTTTTTCAGTCCACGATATTCTGTGGATTCTCCTGTAGCACCACATCTCAAAGGAGTTTAATTTTTTGATTTCAGACTGTTTTATTGTCCACGCTTCCATGCCGTATAGTAAAGTAGAAAAAACGTAACAGCGTAGCATTCTTGTGCGGATCTCTAGATTAAGGTTACGGTTGCAAAGTAAGTTCTTCAATTTTATGAACGTGCTTCTTGCCATTTCTATTCTAGATCTGATTTATTTTGTTTGATCTCCATCTTCGGTTAGACACGTTCCTAAATATTTATATGTCGTTACTCTTTCGATCGTTGTATTATTGATGATCAGGTTATCTACATTTTGTGGTTTTTTTTTTCAGAATATGATTGATTTCGTTTCCCTGAGATTCATTTGCAGTCCGTACCTTTCACATGCATAGTATACATGTTGTATTATGTACTGTAAATCTTCCATGTCACTTGAAAATATGACCGTATCGTCCGCATATCTAATATTATTAATTATATTTCCGTTGACCAAAATACCTTCCACAATATCCGATAAAGCTTCTTGAAATATCACTTCACTCTAGACTTTGAATAAGAGTGGTGAAAGTATGCACCCTTGTCGAACTCCTCTAAGTATATTGACTTCCTCTGTCAGTTCTCCTTCGACTCTTACTCTTACTTTCTGATTTTGATACAGATTCGATATAATTTGTAGATTTCTACTATCTATGTTTTTGGTCTTAAATACTTAAAAGCTTTTCATGTTGAACTCTGTCAAAAGCTTTTTTTAAATCTATGAAGCAAGCATATATGCCCTGATTCATATCCAGACATCGTTGTGTCAGAACATTGACTCCGAATAATGCTTCTCTTGTTCTTAAACCCTTTCTAAAACCCATCAATTTCTTGTTCTAATTTCACGTGGATTGTGTTATGTATGATTTTAAGGAAGGTTTTCAATGTGTGGCTCATTAATGCAATTGTCCGATAGTCATTGCAATATTTAGCATTTGTGAGTTTTGGAATCGTTAGAAAAGTTGAGAGAAGCCATTCTTTGGGTATTAATGATTAAGAATGTGTAATTCTTCTTTATCGTTACCTATGTCTTCGTCATTTCCGTTAACTGTGCTTTGAAAAATATTGTATTGTAGATTCTCTGTTCAGCTCTTTTGTGTATTGCAATTTTACTTGGTCAAATTTGTAGTTCGCATTATAATTTTTAACAATTTTAAAACTTTTCTTTCAAAAACAAGCATAGCATAAAACTACTATCTGCGACCTAAACTTAGTTATATTTAAAATTTCCCCGTAGCCACTTCGTCAGCTACCCTTTGATATTAACGGAAATAATAGCATAAACCCTAATTTAATCCCTGAACTCTCCTCTCCTCTTATTTTAAAATACATCAGCAAAGTTGTTTGAGAGCTGTCAGTAGCGCGGCTGTACAGCGATATGCGCTAAGTAGATATCCTGCACGGCAATATTCCTGCTATATTACAATAAGTATCCCGCGGATTCATGAAACTACTGTAATACAGCTCAGATCGAGAGCATCAAGTTATTCAATTAATTTATTATGTAGTTCTCAAACTATTTTCCTATGGCAATATATTATTATATCGCTGGTGTCTCCGAAAAAAATTATTATGCGACGGAAAAATAAGTGTCAGACAAATACATTATTTTTATTTTTGTTTCCGGGAAAAGTCGGATTTATTGATTCCAATAAATTCCCTGTCTCTCTCTATCTCTCTCTGTGTCTCTCTCTCTCTCTCTCTCTCTCTCTCTCTCTCATCTCCTCTCTTTCCTCCTCCTCCCGTTGTTGTTGTTGAGAGAGATTCTCTCTCTTTTCCTCCTCCTCTCCGTTGTTGTTGTTGAGAGAGAGA